>NW_027185793.1:3298851-3439438 GCF_028583685.1 Petaurus breviceps papuanus
ACACACACACACACACACACACACACACACACACACACACACACACATACACACACGTAAAAAACTAGCCGTGTAACCTTGGGCAAGTTACTTAACCCCAATTGCCCTCTAAAAAGGCTAAAAAAAAAAAAGCAAGGTATGAAATAAAACTGAGAAAAAAAGTAGATAGGACATTGATCATGAAGATCTTTAAATGTCAGTTTAAGTAGTTTGTATTTTCTCAGAGAGAATAATAATATAATAAATAATAAAAAGATGTAAGCCTAATAAACGCATATTGTGATGAATTCTTTACTACATTAAATATATTTACACTAATTCCATTTTCCTCTCAAGAATCATTGCATTTTAAAAATTCTTATTAGATAGTATTAAAATAAAGCAGACTTATTCCTCAATTTTAAAAGTTCAGAATTATGGTGTTTCTAAGTTTGTTTTTTTTGGGGGGGAAAGCATATGATTATGAGTCCATATAGCAATTTCTTTGTTAAACTATATGAATTACAACTCATATGTCTCAAAGAGTTTCTAGAAGCTTAGAGAGGTTGTGACTTGCTCATGGTTATACAGCTAATAAACATCAGAGGCAGGATTTGAATCCAAGTCCAGAATCATAGCTCCAAATTCCATCTCAAAGTTACTGGTAGCACCCAATATGAATGCAGCCTATACATTCTAATAACCCTTTAAAGAAGTTTATAATTTGCATAAAAATTATTCATATGCTTCATTCCATTCTGGTGCCATCTTCTAGGGAAGGATAAAATGAAAATGAAGAGCAACCAGGGTGAATAAAGGACTGAGACCATTCCATAGGAGAGATATTTAAAAGGACTTAATGTTTAGGCCAGAGAAAAGACTTAGGGGTAACATTAAATTCAATTCAATAAACATTTATTAAACACTTACTATGTGCCAGCACTGTGCTACATGCTGGAGATACAAAAAGAGGCAAAAGGTAGTCTCCGCCTTCAAGGAGCTTATAATTTATTGGGGGAGGGGAAACAACATAAAAGCAAATGTATAGTATACAAAACAAGCTATATACAGGATAAATAGGATATAATTAATAGAGGAAAGGCAGTGGAATTAAGAGGGATTGGGAATTTTTTTTTTTTTTAGCAATCAGGGTTAAGTAACTTGCTCAAGGTTACATGGCCAGTTATTTCTGGGTGTGGTGCTGAGTATCTGAGCCCAGATTCGATCCCCAAGTCATCCCGACACTGGAGCTGGTGCTCTTACCTGGCCGCCCCGGGAAATGTTTCTTGTAGGAGGTGGGATTTTAGTTGGGACTTAAAGGAAGCCAGGAGAAGTCAGCAGTGGGAGTGGAGGAACAAGAGCATTCCAGTTTTGGGGGGGACAGCCAGAGAAAGTGCCTGGAGCCAAAAGATGGAGTATCTAGTTTGTGGGACAACTAGGAAGGCAGTGTTATTAGATTAAAAAGTGTGTGTTAGGCAGTAAGGTATAAGAAGAACATCATAGTTGAATGCCTGTTATTTAGGAAGGGGCAGCTAGGTGATACAGTGGATAGAGTGCCAGACCTGGAGTCAGAAAGACTTCTCTTAGTGAGTTCAAATCCAGCTTCAGACACTTACTAGCTTGACCCTGGGCAAGTCACTTAATCATGTTTGCCTCATTTCCTCATCTGTAAAAAGAGCTGGAGAAGGAAATGGCAAATTACTCTGGTATATTTGCCAAGAAATCCCCAAAATGGATTTATGAATAATGAGTTGGACATGAATGAACAACAGCAGCAACAGTAGGAAAAAGATTAGATTTGTTTTGCGTGATTTTAGAGAGAATTAGGTACAATAAAAAGTAAAAGTTTTAGGAACATAGAGTTTAATTGTTATAAGGAAATAATAATTGTAGCTATTCAAAAGAAGTTATGGGTTCCCCTTAACTTGAGGTCTTCAACCAAAGAGTGAATGACTTCTTCTTGGGATTGTTACAAATTCTCTAATATTCCCAAGCCTCATTCAGATATGGGTTGGATTAGATAAACTGTGAAGTCCCTTTAAATTCTGAGATTCCATGATTTAATATTTGATATCCAAAATAAACTTGAGATTATGGTAAAAAATCTCTGCTATCTTGTAGAATGAATTTAAGGTCTTTGTGATGTGGACATCATTATGAAGGATGGTGTGGAACAGAGGGTGATCAAACAACAGATATGGAACTTGCTATCTTAAAAAAAAGTCCATGATGAACTGCTTCTTGGATGTTTTCTTCAGTCTCAAAAAGGTGAAATAAAACATGTGAGACTATAAAACATCAAGGAGACTATAAATGTTTATTGATTGACTATAATATCTATTTCTCTCTTTAAATTTAAGAACTGAATCAGACTGATTCAGTCTTCTCCCAAGTAAAATTGCCGCCTTCACTGTTCCTATTACTGTCGCCATACTCACAGCATTATCAGAGGTTTCTAACAGTAGTGTAATGGATGAGAGTCACCTTCTTGTCATCATATAACCCCTCTTCTTTTTCACTTTCACAGCTTGTAGTGTGTGACGGAGGAACATTCCTTCACAAGTTCAAAGAATTTGGGTTAGAGCATTAGGGGGAAGGCTTATTTCAAAGCCTGAAAAGTATTTATCAGAATGGAATGATATTTTTTTAGGCTTAGCACTAGGCCATCATTGTTTCTACATTGCTTATTGCTTTACTTTGAGCAGAATTCCAAACAACATTAAAATTAAATCTTTAATGTTATAATGACAGTGAAGGTTCTGGATAGTATCTATAGAGTAGATCAACTTGCTCATGAAATCTATTCATAGGATCATAAAGACATAGATTTTAGACCTGAAAAGGTTAGGTAAAAAATCACCTAGTCTTCACCTTTACTGATAAGGTAAATGAGTCCAAGAGAGGTCATAAATTTTTTTCCAAGGTCCCACGGATCCTCCGACTCCAAATCCAGCATGTTTTATACTCTGACATACTGCCTACTAACAAAATATTCTAAAACAATATTTCATATTCTAAATAAAACCATGATGCATAGGCTGCATCAGTAAGGAAACAACTTTAGAGGACCAATAATCAAATTGTTATTTTACTTTCGTCTTCTGAAAATGGTAGGCAGTTTGATATAGTTTATACAGATACTTTCATGTAAAAAATATATTACCATATTAGTCACAGTTGCGAAAGAAGAAACAGATTTTTTAAAAACCATGAGAAAGAATAAAGTTAAAAAATCATCATAAAAAAGATAAAAATCATAAAAAGATAAAAGGACCCATGTGTACAAAAATATTTATAACAACTATTTTTGTGGTGATAAAGAATTGGAAATTGAGGGGATGTCCATCAGTTGGGGAGTGGCTGAACAAGATGTGGCATATGAATCTAATGGAATACTATTGTTCTATAAGAAATGATGGGCAGGTGAATTTTAGAGAAACCTGTAAAGACTTATAAGAACTGATGCTGAGTGAAATGAGCAGAACCAAGAGAACGCTGTACACAGGAATAGCAACACTGTGTAATGATCAACTTTGATAGACAACTTTTCTCAGCAATACAGTGATCTAAGACAATTCCAAAAGACTCACAATGGAAAATGCTATCCACATCCAAAGGAAGAACTATGGAATCAATGCAAATCAAAGCACACTATTTTCTCCTTTTTTTCTTATGGTTTTTCTCTTTTTTGTTCTGAGTCTACCCCCACAACATGACTAATATGGAAATATATCTAATAAGATTGTACATGTATAGACTATGTCAGATTACATGTAGTCTTGGAGAGTGGAGGGAGAAAAAATTTGGAACTCAAAAATCTTATAAAAACAGATGTTGGAAACTATCTTTGCATGTATTTGGAAAAAATAAAATATTATTAAGTGGAAAAAATATGCTTTTATCTGCAGAGTTCATCAGTTCTTTATCTGGATACAGATAGCATTTTCCTTCATGAGTCCTTTGTACTTGTTTTCAGTTATTGTGTGATTGAGAACAACTGAGTCATTCATAGTTGATCATCACACGATGTTGTTGATGCTGTGTAAAATGTTTTCCTGTTTTGTACATGTACGTCCTTTTCCCTTTTTATGATCTCTTTGGGATACAGACCTAGTAGTGATATTGCTGGATCAATTATTCTCCAGAATGGTTGGATCAATTCACAACTCCACCGACAGTACATCAGTGTTCCAATTTTCCCATATCCTCTCTAGCATTTGTCATTTTCCTTTTTTGTCAAATTAGCCAATCTGATGAATGTGAGGTGGTGTCTCAGGGTTGTTTTAATTTTCATTTCTCTAATCAAAAGTGATCTAGAGCATTTTTCCCCGTGCTTATAGTTAGTTTTGATGTCTTCATCTGAAACCTTCTTGTTCATATCCTTTGACCACTTATCAACTGGGGAATACCTTGTATTCTTATAAATTTGACTCAGTTCTCTGTATATTTGAAAAATGATGCCTTTATCAGAGACACTATAAAGATTGTTTCCCAGAGGGGCGGCCAGGTGGCTCAGTGAGTAAGAGCACCGGCCCCAGTGTTGGGATGACCTGGGGATCAAATCCGGGCTCAGATACTTAGCACCACACCCAGAAATAACTGGCCGTGTAACCTTGAGCAAGTTACTTAACCCCAATAGCTTTAAAAAAAAAAAAAGATTGTTTCCCAGAAGGAAGATGGGATCTTAGTTGGGATTTAAAAGGAAACCAGGGAAAACTGTAGGCAGAGATGAGGAAGGAAGAGCATTCCAGAAATAGGCCAGTGTCACTGTATCAAGTCTGTGTGGTGTAAGATTAAGGTGTAAGAAGCCTGGAAGGCAGAATTGGATGGGACTAAGTTATTATTGTTTGTCCTTTCTGGAAGAGGGTCTGTTTCCATGACTTGCAGGTGAATTGGATTTAAGTGAGGGAGGGCTGTGCAAAACCACCAGTCTTACTCTCTCTCCCAGGGTCATCTGTACCCAGTGGCAAGCTATAGATCAGAACAACTGGAGATGGCCCTGGATGCAGTTGGAGACCGCAGTCTTTAAGTTAAGGTCTTTCTCAGGTCTCAGTTTTACTGAGGAATTGCCCATTCAGTGATTAAGGCTAGGTAAGAAATGAAGCAAAGAACTGCTTCTTTTACCTAATTAAAAAAAATCATTATGGGATGGGAAGACCCTCTGAGTCTGGCCAAAATAGAAATAATTGCTATTTTGAGCCATCAACGATGACCAAATGAAACTTAGGCTGGGACCTATCAAGGAGAGCCAGAGTGATTTGGGTTTAAGGCATGGTCCTTAAGAAAGAAATCAAGCCTGTAAACCCCAAGATATCTTGCAAGGTTTCAGCATTCAAAATTTATATTCCTTTGGGCAGAGTACCTGCAAATAAGAGTATGATGCCCTATGTTTATTGAATAGGGGAGTGACGTGGTTAGACGTGCTCCTCAAGAAATTAAATTTTGTGACAATAGAAGGTGGATTAGTGTGGGGAGAGACTTGAGTCAGGCAGACCCACCAGCTTCTATAACAAGTGACAGACATGAGGTGATGAGGGCCTTCCTCAGAGTGGCGGCAGTGTCAGAGGGGAAAGGGGGACCTATTAGAGAGATGTTGCAAAGGTGAAACCAACAGTCCTTGGCGACAGCTTGGATATGGGGGATGAGAGAGTGAGGAATCCAGAGTGAATCTTAGATTGTTACCCTGAGCTAATGGGAAAATGATGTTGCCTTTTACAACAATACAGAAGGTAGTGGGAGGGGGAAAAGGAAGGGGGAATAATAATGAGTTCCTTTTTTGACATGTTTAGATTAAGATGTCTATTATATAGAAATAAGATATTTAAATTTTGCCAAAGAAAATAGGCTTACTGCTTCCATATGCAGTTCATTTAATTATAAGTAACCCTTTTCTCCATTTCAAATAATGCAAAAACATTTTTTTTTCCACAGACAGAGTTGCTGTAAGTTTTATAGACTTCAACTGGATAAAATACTGAATCGACTCTCCTCAGAAATAAATCACATAATGACTCCAAAATGTAGGAAAAAGTTAAATGGCAAATGTGGCTTTCTGGTAAAATAAAACCATGAATCATTTTTGTCGAAGTCTTGAATTGCCATTTTTCTAGGATATTACCTTCCTGAGCATTATAGCATCAAAAATGCAGAAAAGTCAGGCTAATGCTGTGATATTTATGAAATTTTAAGTGCCTAAGATGGAATTTTCAGTGTAAGGTTCATGTGTCAACTGCAATTTATTTCTTTTGTACATACTTACTCATTTAGTAGGGCAGTATTTGCATCAAAAATACACTTTTGAAAAGCTTTCACTTACAGCTCTCCCACTGGATTCGTTATCAGTACTCTCCAATTCAAAGAGCCACACATTTAAAAATATTGTTGATGTTAATAATGTCCAATATTGAAAATGTTTTGTTATTATGCAGAGTGTGTTGTTAGACATAATTTATTTTGAAATTTCCTTGCTTGAGCCTTGTATGAAGCAAAGATTTCAACGTTCTTGATTACATATTCTTGAGAAAATTGAATTAGGGCCTGGATTTGGATTTCATTGGCTTAGGGTTGTGGTTATCGAACTTTTTGGTCTCAAGACCCCTTTGCATTCGTAAAAATTGTTGAGGACCCATCAAAGACCTTTTGGTTATGTGGGTTATGTATCAGTATTTACTGTATTAGAAATTAATACCTTTTAGTATTATTGTAAAAATAGTTTTGACTCAGAGATACCTTAAAGAGTTCTTCAGGATCCTCAGGGGTCCTAGGACTACATTTTAAGAACTTCTAGTTTAGGGAATTCCTTGTGTGGAGACTCCCTCTACTGTTTGAAACTCAAACATAACAGTTTCAGAAAGTAGCTTGAGACACTGAGAGTTTAAGTAACTTGGACTTAATCAAGAGAGTTTAAGTTATTTGTACATAATCAAACAACTTGAGTATCTCAGGGGAAGAACTTGAATCTAGGTCTTCTTGACTCTAAGGCTAGTTTTCCATCCATTACAACTTGCTGCCTCTTTAAGAATACATTTGATGAATATTTATTGAATGAATGTGAACCTGTGGCATTTATGCTTCTGAACGACTTGATTCATCTGCTGGTTTCCTTCCACCACTTCCTATTATATATCTGTAAGCCATCAGTTCAAAAAGCCTTTTGCGCTTTTATCAAAATAATGCTAAACTTAGAATCAGGAGACTTGGGTTACTATCCCAGCTCTAATATTTACTGGTCTGTGAACATAGATAAGTCATTTAATTTCATAGAACCTCTATTTTCTCTGCTATAAAGTGGATATAATAACATGTAAGCTAACCATTAGAAAAGCATTTTTGAATCATAATGTACTATACGAATATTTTCTTATTTAATTGTACAAACACAACACTGCCATAATCATTTGCAAGACACTTTGCTAGGCACTGGAGATCTAAAAATGTTGTATTTCCTTCTCTAAAGCAACTTACAATTTACTGGTGCGAAAGGAATAGGGACCGACATATTAAAATAAGCATGATGCTTTTACCTTCATAGACCCCTCCCATATAACAAAGAAATAGATATAGGTATATGTATATATTTCTTTTATTCTATTTCTCTTGAAGGAAACATGTAAATATTTCTTTTAAGAATTGTTGACACATATATTCCTTTAATTCTATTTCTCTTTACAGAAATATATACGTATATATTTACACATACTGAGTGGGATGAGATAAAACAAAGAAATGCTTTCTAGAGGTCAGACTTGCAAAAATCCAAATTTGGCCTAAACCAGATTACAATGTAATTGGGAAATATTTGATGAAATGATTAAAAATACTGTATAGCCTAGATAATGTTAACTTACAGTTTTCTAAGTCAATAGGTGACCTCAGGATCCATATATATTTGAGTTCGACACCACTGAAGATAATGTGCTGTTAATAGGGAATTTGAGGAGCAAGAGTTTCATAAGGGCATCAGAAAGGCTTCATGCATGAGGTGGAATCTAGATTGATAAAACCCAAAGATTATATTCAATGGATCTGTCTTATTTAAGTAATTTACAAAGCATGAAATGTAATAAAATAAAAGGAACACATGGATGCTTTCCTTTCTGAGTCTTTGGTCTTCTGCAGTTAAGGAAAGCAGAATGTTAACCATATTTGGAATAAGTCAATAAATGTGGAAATAAAAATAATTATTTTCACATTTTGTAAGACCATAGTAAAATTTTCCCACTTAAATGCTATTCCAGCGCCTCACTGTAGTGTAGCAGTAAATGTGGATTCTTGAAAACTGCAACAAAAATTCTGGCAGCAGCTATCAAGCTCGAAGACCTCTAGCAAGGCCAGGCAAATATGTGTGTGTGTATGTATGTATGTATGTATGGTGTCATTGCTGGCAAGATTCTTTCCAGAGTCCTCCTTACTAGGCTGATCCTTCACCTGGAAGATAGTAATTTACCTGAGAGCCAGTGTGGCTTCAGAAGGGGCCAAGGAATGGTTGATATGGTGTTTGCTGCCCAACAACTCCAGAAAAAATGCTAGGAGCAGAACAGAGGTCTGTGTGCAACATTTGTAGAGCTTATCAAGGTCTTTGATACTGTCAGTCATGAGGATTTATGGAAAATTATGTCAAAATTTGATTGCCCAGAGAAGTTCATCAGCATTGTATATCAATCTCATGATAGCATTTTTGCCTGGGTTCTAGATAATGATGCTCTTGTGTTTTCCCAGTCACCAATGTTGTAAAACAAAGCATGTTCCCATGCTTTTTAGCATGTTTTCAGCCATGTTGTCAAATGCTTTCAATGAGGATGAACATGATATCAAGGTCAGCTACTGCACTGAAGGTAGATTCTTCAACTTGAAAAGACTACAAGCCAAAACCAAAGTGAAGGGAGTGTTGATGCATGATTTTCTTTGTGCAGATGGTTTTGCACTCAATGCAACCTCTGAAGCTGAGATGCAACGATGTATGGATCACTTCTCTGCTGCTTGTGCTAATTTTGACCTAATAATTAACAACAAGAAAACACAGCCACCATAAGCCACCCCCACACCATCCATATGTGGAACCATCAGTTACAGCAAATGGAGAAGTTTTGAATGCTGTGGCTAAATTCACTTCGGTTTGGTAGAGTACTTTCCAGGAATGTACACATTGATAATATGGTTGACGCTAGCTCAGTGTTTGGGAGGTTCTTAGGGAAAGTATAGGAGAAAAGAGGTATTAACTAGACTGACTACCAGACTGAAGGTCTACAGAGCCATTGTGCTGACCTCATTGTTGTATGCCTGTGAAACCTGGACAGCATACCAGCACCATGCCAAAAAACTGAATCGTTTCCTTTTGAATTATCTTAGGAAGATTCTCAAGCTCACCTGGCAGGATAAGATACCAGACACTGAGTTCCTTTCTCGAACTAAACTGCCAGGTATTCAAACTCTGCTTCAGAGAGTGCAACTCCAATGGGCTGGCCACATTATTCGAATACAAAACTTTATGCTTGCCAAAAAGACTATTTTATGGAAAGGGCAAGCATTAACATGGTGGTCAGAAGACACTCTCAAGGTCTCTCTTAAGAACTTTGGAATTGGGGCGGCCAGCTAGCACAGTGAGTAAGAGCACCGGCCCCAGAGTCGTGATGACCTGGGGATAAAATTCGGGCTCAGATACTTAGCACCACACCCAGAAATAACTGGCCCTGTAACCTTGAGCAAGATACTTAACCCCAATTGCTTTAAAAAAAAAAAAAAAGAACTTTGGAATTGATTGTGTGGCTTTGGAGATACTGGCACTGGACTACTCAGCATGCTATGCCTACATCAGAGAAGGTGATGTGCTCTATGAGCAAAGCAGAATTGAAATAGCTCAAGAGAAATGCAAGATACACAAATTTAAAGAATCCACCTCAAATGTTCACATGAACTGTGAATCAGCTCATACTGATTTGATCTGCCACAGCTAAGCACACTGAAACTTGATTCTAGCATAGTGATGTTATTTTGATCCTTTTTGAGAATGAAAGACAACCAACCAATCTGTAAAAAGAAATAGAATAATAAAAATATGTATTAACAGATCGTGAAAGAAATATTGGCATATTTCTTTTGAGAGTATTAGAATTATATATATATATATATATATATATGTACACATATATCTTTATTTCTTTGTTATAACAAAGGGGTTTATGAGGGGCAAGAAGGAATGCTAGTGATTTTTTTTTAAAGAGCATCAATAAATCATTAAAAAACACACACACACACACATAACCCCCTCTCACCACCGCCACTACCAACACAAAAAAAATAGAATTTGGCAAAAATGAGGGTTATGGAGGAGTAAAGTCTGTCACTTAGCAAGAGGAAATAAAATGAACTTCAGACACACCAGTTATTTTATTTCCCTCTCTGGAATTATTCTATCTGTCCCAGTTTCTGAAATGTAAAAATTTGAAAATATTCCACTCTCAAGATCCATTCTGCCCAACAAAAATGCCCATTGAAGTGTTGTGTTCTGTGTGGGTGCAGGAAGTATCCACTCAGGAGAAATAACCGGTCATCGAAGTATTTAAATGAGAGTGATATTAGACCAATCATTTGGTGTTATTCCTGATACACTATAAAGCAGCCAGTTAAAAGTTCACCTTCAACTCAGTCTCCCTTGTAAGAATCCCATGACTTGAAGAAAATGCTTTTTACTGCCTCTGGAATCATCATTTCCAGGTAACAAGAGAGGGAGTTGTGGTTTCTTATGGAAAGTTAAAAAAAAAAATTTCAGTGGCTCTGGAAAATAAACTATTTTAAAACATTTTTTATTATTTCTGCCTCTTCATTTGTGTTCAGCCTCTTCTCCCCTCCTCCTCTCTCTGTTACATATTTTTACATGCAAAAATGTTTATGCTCTCTTTAGAAAGAAAATTTATTTGAAAGGAAAGGTTTGACTTTGGTCAATTGCTTCTTCTTTTTTTGAACAAACAAAATAGAAAAGCCAATATGCATCACTTGTTGGCAGAATGACAACCATTGCCTTTGAAAACAATAAAAGATAGTGGAAATTCTTCCTGTGGCATTGTTCTTCAATTACTGACTGAGTGTTAGTCCTAAATGTGATACCATCATTTAAGGACCCAGTCTGTTTACTTTTACATTGATTTTATCATTAGAATGAGGAAGAATATCATCAACATAAGTGCTTGAGTTTCTTTCTTTGGAGAAATTCCTGTGTGATAAGTGGTTCTTTTGAAACTGTGATAAAGTAATGATTTAATTATAAAAACATGTAGTATTTCAGGAACTTGAGAGAGCATAGGAAGGTGACACTAGTAAAATAAAGGATAAATAAATATTTTTTATTCTTTGCATGTGAGAAATTAAAAAATCTAAAGTTGTCATTAGCAGGATCATTTGCAATTTTTGGGAGAGAAATTTACTATTTCTACAGTTGTACTTTCCAAATAGATTTGCATTTTTTTATTTGCTTTATTTTATCCTTGAATTAAAAAAGAAATGTTTGCTTCTGAACTGACTTTTATCCCATCTTTGACAAATTCACTTATAAAAAAACAAACAGGAAAAATTTAAGTTGGAGTATCTACTTCAAATCTTTACTACAGAGACATAATGTCACATTTATCTTTATTTTACACATTTTCTGTTTTAACTAACCTGGCCTACTTGCTATTTCATAAACCCATTCTTCTCTCTTCCATTTCTCTGTCTGTACAAATTATTCCACTTGCCTGGGTTGGACTCTTCATCTGCACAAATAATTTGTTCAGGACTTAAGTTCCATCTTCTGTTAGAAGCCTTGTGACCCTGGGCAAATCTTTTAACCTTGGATTGCCTCAGTTTCATTGTAAATGGAGATCAGAATAGCACCTACCTCCCAGGGTTATTGTGAGAATCAAATGAGATAATAATTATTAAAAAAACTTAACACAGCACCTGGCACATAGGAAGCACTACATCAATGATAGCTATAATAATAGCTATTATAATTACTCAGCATACTTTTGTTCTAGATACTGTATTTCTTTTCTTCTAGTAGATTATAATTGTTGGGACGACAGAGATCATGTCTTATATATTTTGTGCTCCTTTTAGTACCTAACATAGTGCCTTGTACTTAGGGTTTAAGAAATATTTGTTGAATGAATCAATTAATGGAACAAAATTTAAAAGTAGTTTTTTGTGTTCTTAGAGTAGTTTCCATTTGTAGATACCTCCCTCTGAACTAAATACTAATCCTTTTAATAATATTGCCACAATAAAATTGACAAAGCACTTGCTATATGTTATCTTCTTTAAAAGTTTAACAGCTCTGAGGGGCAATTACTACAGATACTATATTCATTTTTCAAATAAGGAAACTGAGTCTTGGAGAAGTTAAATTATTTGCCCTTGCTCAAACAAATAGTAAATGTCAGGATCAAGTTTTTTCTGGATTGACATCCAGCATTCTCATCCTCATATACCATGTTGCCTCTTATACATACCCCAAGGCCCTGTTTATAAAGTATACTTCTTTTCTTGTATTTCAGTGAAGTCTATATTTTATTATAATTAATTCCTGTACTATTTTCATAAGGTATTTGTTCCTGTTTTGCTCTATTAATAATTTAATAGGAAGTTTATTACTGCGAAACGACTTGTAAACATCATTGGAATGATGCTTGTAACTAAGAAGATGGATACTGGTTTCTGCAGTGTTTCTCATTTCCTGTAATATAGCTGTTGGTAGAATGCAGCAGGCTATAATCAGTTGTACAGAAAAAAAGCGGGGAGAGGGGCAGATGGAAAAAAGATGACAAAGCAATTGGCCAGCTATCTAAAACCTTTGGAATTTAAAAATAGAGTTATATGAATATACAAATCACCCAGAGAGTGGGAGCACCCCAAATGTACAAAATTAATATTATTTTTATCTTAGTCTATCTTTCTATTTCTGTTTTTCCATTTTCCCTTCCCTGTCCTGTCTACCTATGTTCTGTAACAGATGCTACTTTATAAACTGCTCCCAGAGCAGTGCTGACATCAGTGATGTGATGATTCATAAAGAGAAATGTTTTGGCCCAGCAGAATGTTGCATGTATTAAATATTGTGTAAAGCAGAGCACTTCATTTTCATTTTAACCTATTAACATGCATGTTATTTTCAAAAACATAAGCCTGGGCTTTTAATGGGAGCTTAGTCAGATATCTATCTACCATTCGTGTTTTACTATTTTTTTACCCACATGTTCCCTTTCCTTATGTTTTACCCAAAATAGCAATATTATACCCTGCATGGTATACCCTCATCTTTTTGTCATGAAACTGCAACTTCAGATGTCATAATCTTTGTATTGGAAGAAACCTTTCAATCCATTCTGGTCCAAGTTTGTTTTCTTCCAGCAATGGGGTAGACCAAATCTGGTTTAAGGAAACTCTCAGTATTAGAAAATTTCTTTATACTAAATTGAAATCTGCTTTCCTGTAAATTTGACCTAGTGGTTCTTGATCTGCCCTTTAGAACCACACAGAGTAAGTCTGATCTCTTATAGCCAATAACCCTTTAATATTTGGAGACGATCATCATGCCTCTCCTAATTCTTCTGTTAGTCATTTAGCATTTATACAACTCTACCTAAGCATTATGCTAAACACTGGGATACAAAAAAAAAGGCAAAACAAAAATGCCCTTGCTCTCAAGGAACTCACAGTCTGATGAGGGAGATAACTATTTTACAAACAAGATATTTACAAAATAAATTTGGAAATCGTTTCAGAAGGAAGGTACAAGATTAAGAAAAACTGGAAAAGACTTTTTATAGAAGATGGGACTTCAGCCGAGACTTGATGGAAGCCAGGGAAGGTAGGAGGCAGAGATGAGGATTCCAGACATGACAATGAAATGCCATGAATTTTCATGCCAATGAAAACACTGAACAGGAGGATCTTGTGTAAGGATAGCAAGGAGGCTAGTACCACTGAATTGCAAAGTACATAGGGATGAGTAAGGTGTAAGGAGACTGGAAAGGAAGGAAGTGGCAAGATTTTAAAGAATTTTAAAAACTAAGCAGCATTTTATATTTGATCCTGTACATAATAGGTTACCACTGGAATTTATTAGGGTAAGGAGTGGTAACATAGTCAGACCTGAGCTTTAGGAAGATCTGTTTGATAGCTGAGTGGAGAATGAACTGGAGTCCATCTCCTATCTTTGGAGGAGATAATTGAGTCAGGGAGACTAACTAGCAAACTATTGCAGCAGTCCAAGCTTGATGTGATGAGGGCCTACATAAGCATGGTGGCAACATCAGAGAAAAGAAGGGGACATACATGAGATGTGGTAGTAAGGTAGAAGCAGCAGTACTTAAGAGTTGATTAGATACGGGGGATTGGAGCTGATGAAGATGACATATAAGTTGTGAACTGATGTGACTGGAAGGATGGTGGTATCTATCTTAGACAATAATATGAACATTAGGAAGAGGGTAAGGTTTGTAGGGGAAAGATAATGAGTTCATTAAGATATCCGCAGGACATCCAGTTCAAGATGTCTAAATAGGCAGCCAGAGATGTGAAAACGTAGATTAGGAGGGAGTTTAGGGCTGGTCAAATAGGTATGAGAGTCATCTTCATAGAGATAATCATTGAAACCATGGGAGCTGATGAGATCACCAAATGAAATAGTGTAGAAGGAGAACAGAAGGGGAACCAAAACTTTTTCTCCTGGGGGAAGTCTATAGTTATTAGATATGACCAGCAATGGAGACAGAGAAGGAATAGTGAGATTGATAGGAGAAGAAGCAGGAGAGAGGAATGTCACAAAAACCTAGAGAGAACAAAGCATCAAGAAGAGGGTGCTCAACAGTGTCACAGTCTGAGGAAAAGTCAAGAAAGAAGAGGACTGAAAAAAGATTGTTCAGTTTGGCAAACAAACAGATCATTAGTAACCTTGGAGAGGGCACTTTTGGTTGAAACTCAAAATATTCTGAGTTGCTTCAGCTGTTAGCCAAAGGATATAATTTTGTCCTTTTCAACCTGATCTTTTTATTCTGTATGTATTTGTTAATGTTCTTCTTAAAATATCTGTCTAAAAATGAACACAGTAATATAGATGTGAGGTAGGACAGAACATGATGGGATGATTTATTTCCTTTGTTTTGTACATTAGGGAGGCAGAAGGGAATAATAAAAAGTTCTATGGGCTAGGTACCACAGACCATACTTTTAGTATCAGCTCATCTTAACCATGTGGCCTTTGGTGTCTTACCTCATAGATCCTCATTTTCCTAGGACATAAAATGGTGGTAATAATACCTGTTCTCCCAGTTGCACAAGATTGTTGGAAGAGTGGAATGAGGCAGTGTATGAAAGAATTCTGAAAATTGTAAATCACTATATAAATTTAAATATCATTATTACCAATATAAAGGTTATTAGTCAGTGATCTCTCTTCTCTCTCCCTCTCCCCTGTCCCTGTCTCCCCCCTTTCTGCCCTGGCCTATCAATTTGGTGAAGTCCTCAATCAGCTTGATGAGCTTACAGGACAACAAACATTTGTAGGCAAGTGAGGGACAGCTCCCCATAGAGTGTGGTGAGGATATGCCTAGTGGTACCTTATTTAAAGGACTTGGTGATTCCTGATTGATTTTCAAAGAGTGGATTGCCTCAGAAATGATTCGGTCATGCAGATCTTGTCAAAAGGACAACTCTTGTTAGAGAAACAACCTTCTTTGTCTACCATAAAAGTGAGCTCATAGACCAGATCAGCACTGTTCTCCTTTGTACTTATGTCCTGTCTCTAGAATTATGTAAAGGGAAAAGAGAAAGTTTTATCCCCACCACCCAGCAATAAATTATTTGTGGAAGAAAACCATGACATGACTAATTAATAATAATAGTAATAATAAAACATTTTATGGTTTGTAAAGCATTTGACAAATATTTCATTATTCATCACATCTAATCATATTATCATGTTAGGTGTTATCATTATCCCCATTTTACAGATAAGGATAATGAGATTCACAGTGACTTTGTCCATAATGTAGCACCAACGCAATATTCACAGTGCCAACGGCGACTGTAAATATGCCAGCATATTGCTCAATTGCAAAATACAACAGACTCTCCATATAGAAAACAGAAGCAAAACATTTATTCAGATACCAGAAAACCAAATCCCCAAACTAGAAAGCTGAATCCATCATAGTAGCAAAAATGTTAATAAACCATAACACTACAGAGAGCCACACAATCCTTTAGCCTTCCCACAAACCAACATTTATTCACAAGTCTAACTCTCCCTTGGTGCTTTCTCTCCTCCCTGCATCTCTAACTGCTCTGACTTCTAGCTTCCTGTGATCTCTCCAACCATTCAGCAAACTCCTCCCACCACAATCTCCATGTTATTAGGGGGGCAGGGTATATCTTCAAAGCAGGGAAGGTCTTCAAATTCCCCTAAACTTATTAAGGGACAGGGAAGATCTTCAAATTACCATTACATTCAACCCAAAGATCTTTCATGTCTCTTACATAGCAAAAATACACTAACAACACATTTCATTACATAGGTTAATGGGAGTTTAGGGATAAGTGGTGGGATAACTGGTGTCAGCAGAACTTTGCAACAATATAACAGGAATAATAGAAAATAAGCACATAAAACATCTTAGTGTGAGGGCTTGGACATAAACACCCCATCTTCCCCCCTCAAATGAACAGGGCTCAAAATCTTGGGTTAAGGAGCAAAGGTCTCTTCTCCCATAACTACTTCCTGCTGAAATTGGACACAGAGCTGTCCCTGCCCCAAGAGGTTCATTCGAGGGGTCAGTTCTTTAGCTGGCATCTGGAGCTTGTTTGATGCAAGGTCCAGGGGTGATACATCACAGTCATGGACAGGGGGTAACATCCGGCTTAAGTGATCAGGCATCTGAAGGTGGAGGGAACTAAGCCTGCAGGAAATGAACCTCACAAACAAGTTTAACAGACAAAAAAAAAAACAAAAAGAAACAAATGTAGTGTCAGCTGTGCTTCTGGAATCCATGAAATTACTGTCATACCCTCATTCAACAGTAGAATATATGAGTTAAGAGTATAATTTGGTAAACATCTTCTGAATGAACAACAGTTACTATATTTCCTATGTGCTATAATTTCTGCAGCCTTTGGAGCATCATCTGGTTTTTGCTTTACCCATACTTTAGCTCTCAATTTTATTCTATTAGTAGAACTAAACCCTTCAGTTCCTCTGATAGTTATTTCAGAAGGAGGGTCAGTTTTCACAAGGGGTATTGTTTCACAAGAAATAATAATCACTTGAACTATTCTATCATTTTTATAAAACTATACAGGTTCTTCTCCCAAATTTTGGAATGTCACAATAATTTCTCCTTGATAATTAAAATCTATTGCTCCGGTCAATACAAGTATACGCTGAGCTACTAATCCTGATTTAGGAAATATCTTCCCAAAATTATTTTTAGGGATTCTCCTACATATTCCAGTAGAGATGTTTCTTATTTCTTTTCTATCCAAACAAAAGTCTTCTAAACAATGTAAATTCTATCCTGCCACGTGTTCTTAGATACAATACTGGGACATTGTGCCTTGCTATCCAATACTCAGTATTCGTATTGTTTTGTTTGGTATGTTTTGTTGTTTTCTTTTTCTTTTATTTTTTGGAGGGCAATTGGGGTTAAGTGACTTGCCCAAGGTCACATGGCTAGTCTTTTTGTTAAGTGTCTGAGGCTGGATTTGAACTCAGGTCCTCCTGACCAGTGCTCTATTCACTGCGCCACCTAGCCTCCCCTGTTTTCTAATTTGCAGATTTAAGGTCATCATTCTAGCTAGAGGTGTACTTTCGACATGATTTCGACACCTTTATGTGTCTGATGTAAGATTTAAACTCAAGTCTTCTGATCACATCCAGCACATTACTGGCTATTCATTGAGCTTTAGAGGAGACTGTCTAAGAAAGGACTTCCTCTCAAGGCAGTTTATTTAGGCACTGATTGTTGATAGATTGTTTAAGCACTGATAGAAGTGTTGAAGCATGTGGCAGAAGCAGTTCTGTGTGTGACCTAAGTGGGGAGCTCAGGAATAGTGCAGCTGATCCCCACTTCATGTTGAGAAGAAGGAGAGTGTTGAGTTTGTAGGTATGTAGTTATGGAATCTGCCCTTCTAGCCACAAGGAAGGGAGGTCTCATGGGAAATACCAGTCTTAGTGTCTTGCCTGGTAGGTAACCCTAAGTTTGAGAGTTCTCAAGTTCAAATATTTAGGCATTGGGACCTTCTAAAGAAAGAAAAAGATCACCTCCCATGGATCCTGAACAGGAACTAGAGTTGAAAAAAGAAGAATATGACTCATGTAGCCCCAGGAGGAGGTGAAGGATAAAAACTGTCATGGTGAATAGAAATCCCAGCCTTACTCCTCCCAATACAGTGCAGAAAGAGGACTGCTTGTTCAGCTGCCACCAAAGTATATTGTTAGAGGGGAGGTGCTATCTAAACGATAAAATGATATTAGACTTTGGTGTGGGAGAATGGAGAGAAAATTCTTTAGCATCCTGTGAGAAAGGGGTAATCACTAGAACTTCAGAGAATTGTCCCAATGACAGCTTCAAGTTCACTTACCTTTAAAGCGAAGTTTATTATGACTTGTTGGCATACTTTTTGTTTTCATTTTATCTGCTTCTGAATTCATGAATCACTTGAGTATGTTTCTGTATATGTTCACGGATCCTAGCACTTAGTACAGGGCCTGGCACATAGTAAACACTTAAAAAGTTCTTATTGACTTAATTGTTTTAGTTTCTCTGAGTACTTTCTGTCTTTTACATGTTTTGTTAAGTGTAAAAGTTGTCCCCTACTTAATTTGCATTTATTACCTTGAATGTTAATGTTGGAGTAGTTGGTTGAGTTGAATTGCATCAAATGTACAGTTCTATAGATTGGACAGAATAATATTAAAAATCTAGAGCATCTCCTAAAGCCTTGTGATATACTTGACATGAGATCATATTGTTTACTTTCTGGCTTCAGATCCCAAGCACCAGGACATAAATAAGAGGAGAAAAGAAAAGTTAGCTGGCTAACTGAGAGTAGAGTTGTGCACAGAAAAACAGACAGGCAGAAATAGAGACTTCTTCAGTTGACCTATTAAAGAGACTTCAAAATGTGGATTGGCCTGACTGTGAACTAGAAGGAAGTCACTTAGCAAAGTGACTTCCAGTAGCAAAGACATAATCCTGTGAATGTCTACTGCGGCCAGCATAGTTGGTGGGCTAGCGAGTGGTGAGAATAATGAGACAGGGGTGTAATCAATAGTCTGTTTATTACAGGACCATTTCATACAGAGCCAAAGATGCAAGGAGCTCACAGAGTTTTTATGCCCCCCCCCAGGAAAATGTAGACACCCCCAAAGAGTGCAGACAATGTAGAAAGATCCTACATCTAAGAAATGCAAATAATGTAGAAAGAGCCTCCCTTAATCCTGTTTACTATTTACCCTTGCTTTAAGGTTAGTTACTTATTAGGGTATTATTCTAGGATCATATTGGGAGGCATAAACAAAAAAGATTACATGCCCTCTTGCTATCTGCCCAGTAACCTTTGCAGAGAACTGTATAGCTCAGGGGAATATACCTAGTGAGGTCAAGCGACCCCAAAACGTTCCCTTCATAATACATCCTCTTGCTTGTCTGCCCTGTAGCTTTTCAGATAATAATATAGGGAAGGGGAACATTTCATTAGCAAAGCAGAGAAACTTCTGAAAGTTCCCTACAAATGTCTTTCTACTAATTCTAGTCTTGTCAGGTCATGTGTAAGAATTTGGATTAAATTACTTGATCCTCTGATTTGCATCCTCAAAGCCTGCTTCTCAGCTACCTACCCTCAAGGAATTAGAAACAAAAATGGTACATTCTACAATCCAAGTTTTATTCTTAAACTGATGGTTTTTGGTGATATTACCTGCTTTTATGTAGAGATCTTTTCAAAAGGAGAAGCCTTGCACTGCAAAAATAGAAAAACCACTTCCTTGGTCCATCACAGAGTTTATTGCTGCCACACCACTTTTACAAAATCTGTTCTTCTGACAGGAGTTGAGAAGAGATGTTCAAGTATTAAACTCCTATTCCAAACAGAAGGTAAAAGAATAAGATATTTATACTGTTAGGAATCTCTTAATAGACACTTTCACCTTCATATAATCAGTGTTTTTAAGCAAACTAGTCAATGTAACCATTCCAGGTATATTTATATTTGGACTATTCTCTTTATTGTCCTGTGGGCATAGACCTGGCACGGGGAACCTGCAGCTTTGAGGCCGCATATAGCTCTGTAGGTTCTCAAGTGCTGGCGCTCTGACTGAATCCAAGCTTTATAGAACAAATCCCCTTAATAAAAGGATTTGTTTTATAAAACTTAGACTCAGTCAAAAGGTCACACCCGAGGGCCTAGAAGGCCACATGTGACCTCGAGGCTGCAGGTTCTCTACACCTGGCATAGACTGTTAAAGCGTGAGGGTCATGGTGGGCCCTTTTATAGTCAGAAGCACAGAAGCTACAGTGGTTGAGGGTCACTTCAGGAATTATCCAATTTGGGAATTGTTGTGACTTCCTAGGATTCCTTCTCCATGAAAAGAGAACCAGGAGGGCCTCTCAGTTTACCTTGGTGCATCTTGTGCCTCTGATTACATTTGCTAAATAGCCTCATAGTCTATGAAAAGCTAATACCAAAGTGGTAATACCATAGGGATGGCCTATGATCAGTCTATGCATTCAGGCCTAGAGGCAGATGAGCTTAGGTCATTTTTGTTCTTACAAGGGTACGGGTAGAGACTAGTGTGTGACAGTGCTGTCCTCACTTGTCTTTTCTCTCACTAGTGTCGCTCACTCGGTGACCTAATCTACTACTATAAGTTTCATTATTATCTCTATGCAGATGATTCTGTCTAACCCTAGTCTCTCTTCTGAACTACAACCTTGTAGTACAACCAACTACATATTGGTGACTCAAAACTTGATGTCCCACAAACATGTCAAATGTAACATGTCCAAAAGAGAGCTCATCTTCCATTCCCCCAGACAGGTTCGTATGATGAACATCTCTTTTTCTGTTGAGAGCATTAGCATCTTTCTAGTTTCTCTGGTTCACAACCTCAGAGTTATTCTCAACTCCTCACTCTCCCTCCTTCCACATGACCTGTCAATGGTCAGTTCTTGCTATTTGTGCCTCCATGGCATCACTCACATCCATTCTTTTCTCACTGTTCACAAACATTACCTTAGTTCAGACCTGGACCACCTCTCACTTGGACTATTGCAATGGACTTTTCCTAAATCTCTCTGTCTCAAGTTCCTCCTTACTCTGATCCATCCTCTACAAAAATGTCAAAGTGATTTTCCTTAAGCAAAGGTCATATCGTGTCATTTCCCAGTGCAAAGTGTACTGGATTTGGAATTAGAGGACCAGGGATTGAGTCTCATCCCAGGTAATTACTATTAGTGTGTTCTTGGGCAAAATACTTCCCTCAAGTCTTCACAACCTGGCTCCACCTCACCTTTTCAACCTTACTATACATTGCTTCCTGTTTACCTCTTTATCACCTAGCCAGATTGGACTTTTTTTTTTTTTGCTGTTTCTCACATATGGCATTACATATCCCTTCTCTGTGACTTTGCACTGGCCATCTCACCTCTGCCTCCTGGAATCCTTTACTTCCTCCCAAACCTTCTATATGAAGCTTTCTTAATTCCTCCAACTGCTAATTTTGTCCCTCCCTGAGCTCTTTGTATCTGTTTTGGCTTTCTTCTCTGTATACGTACTTATGTACATATTTGTGATATTCCTATAAGTGTATGTATATTTACATATAGATTGTCATATAGATTTGTCATTGTTCAGTCATGCAGTTGTGTCTAACTCTTCCTGACCCGTACGAACCATACTGTCTGTTAGTTGAATTGTTCTTAGCAAACTTGCTAGAGTGGTTTGCCATTTCCTTCTCCAGTTAATTAAGGCAAACAGAGGTTAAGTGACTTGCCCAAGGTCATACAGCTAGTAAGAGTCTGAGGGTGGATATGACCTCAAATCTTCCTGACTCCAATGCAAGCCCAGTACCTTATTCACTGAAACCATCTATCTGACTCATACACAGAGAGACAGAGACAGACAGAGGGAGAAGGGGAAGGGGAAGAAGAGGAGAATAGAATCCAATCTTTGGCTAAAATAGAGAATATCAATGTTGTATTCTTAATATAGACCACAAAACTTACAGACAAAATGTATATGTGTATATATGTATATACACATATGTTGTCTCCCCAGTGGAATGTAAGGTCAAAAGGAGTATTGGTTTCATTTTTGTCTTTGTATCCATAGAGCCTAACACAGTTCCTAGTATGTAGTAGGCACTCAATAAATGCTTGTTGTTGTTCATAGTGTCTAAGGCATCCATGTAAATATGCTCACTGTTCCCTTGGGAAATGTGAGGAAAATTATTATGACATAGTGACAGGGTTTCCATTGGTTCAACTCCAACCAATAGTTCTGGGCTGAAACTAAATCTCAAGTAACAAGAGACTTACTGCTTCCTCAATCTTTTGACAGATAAATTATCAACAAATAATGGACTTTCCAATAAGTTGTAAGCTTTAGCTATAAATCAGAACCTCCCTAGCCATGTCTAAACCATGCAACTTGGGTCTTTCTCTTCATTCCCTTCTCACTTGATCCTAGATCCTGCTCCCTGGAACTCTGGGCTCTGATAGGAGAATTTTCACCTACCTTGGAAACAGGCTTAATATTACTTCCCAAACCATACCTCTGTGCACATGCCTTAACCGCCTTCCCTTTATGTATCTTCCCCCATTCTAACATAAGTTCCTTGAAGGTGTAAGCGTGAAAGGTCTTGATTGCTTTTATGTGTTTCTTGAGTATTTAGCAAGTACCTCTCACATAGTAGTTCATAAATTATCTTAACTAATTAATTATCTATATCTTTTTAAGTTTTGTGATCTATATGAGGAAGACATTATTGACATTCTCCATTTTGGTCAGAGGTTCTATAGTATCTCCCGATGGTGATATCTTTTGTTTTCATCCTTATATCTTTACTTAAATGCCCTCTATCTTGAATTTCCATGTATATTACAATTCCACTCCTCCTTATATGAAATCTGTTTCCATCCCACCAAGTATTAATGACAATAATAAGGGAATTTTCACTTTTTAATATACAAATATCAAAGTCATTTTGCTCATTACCCAAACTATATATTTTTTTTATCCAAGGATGTAAGAATTATATCTGAGCCTCTTCCCAGTTATTTTCTCCAATGACTTAAATGGCATTTTTTCCATTGTCAATGTATCATTCTCCCATCAATTTACCATTTTTCTTTCTGTTGTGTACCTGATATAACTGTTACCTTCTATAGTGCCCAGCTTAAAAGTTGTTTTTTTTTTTCTGGGATTTTTTTTTTCTCTTTCATTGCCAGCAGAGGAGATCTAAATGACTTCTTTGCTCTTAACAAGGAAGACCAAAATAAAATAAAATAAAAGCTTCTTTACTGCCATGTGTATAATAAAAAGTTCATTAAATAGTCATGCCTTGAAGAAAACTGGGGAAAATTTTTTTTTACAGTCTCTCTGATAAAGGTCTTATTTCTCAAATATATAGAGAACTGAGTCAAATTTATCAGAATACAAGTAATTCCCTAATTGATAAATGGTCAAGGGATATGAACAGGCAGTTTTCAGACAATATAGTCATGTAAAATGATCTAAATCATTATTGATTAGAAAAATGCAGGTTGAAACAACTCTAAGGTTGTTTCTATCTATCAAATTGGCTAATATGACAGAAAAGGTAAGTGACAAATGTTGGTGGAGATGTAGGAAAATTGGGATGCTAATGCACTGTTGATATAATGAATGGATCCAGCCATTCTGGAGAATAATTTGGAACTATGCCCAAAGGGCTATAAAACTGTGAATACTCTTTGACCCAGCAATATCACTTCTAGCTCTATATCCCAAAGAGATCAAAGGAAAAGGACTTATATTTACAAAAATATTTAGAGCACCTCTGTGAAATTGAGAAGATGCCCATCAATTAGGGAATAGCTGAACAGGTTGTGGTATATGATTGTGATGGAATACTGTTGTACTATAAGAAATGACAAGTGGGGCAGTCCCACAGTAT
Organism: Petaurus breviceps papuanus; assembly: GCF_028583685.1. NCBI lineage: Eukaryota > Metazoa > Chordata > Mammalia > Diprotodontia > Petauridae > Petaurus > Petaurus breviceps. The sequence goes on from NW_027185793.1 coordinate 3,323,018, forward strand.
ACTTCCCACCAGGGAGGTATGTGAAACTAATGACAGGTCTATAGTGGCCATCTCAGCTTATTCCTCCCAATCCATAAACTAAAATCTGAAACTTGAGGGAACAGGAAGTCCTTCCTTTTAATGACCTGCTAATTGTCTTCATCTCTTTTTTTCCTAACTCTCAAATACTCACAAAGACTTCACTAAAATAATCTTTCAATTTAAGCAAGAAATTACCAAAAGTAGGAAGAAATGAAAGTATAGATTTCAATTACATTTTCCATTGATTTCTGTTACTCTGGATGCATCATTGCTTTTTCAGGAAAAGGGGCTAGAGCAGGAGAGAAGAAAGGAGAGAATGTTAAAATTTCAAAGGTTAAAACAGAGTTCAGATATCCATTCAAACAATCCTCTTCTTCCCAGATTTAAAATGAATAAAATCAAGTGTAGGAGGAAGGTAAACATGTTGGGAGCCAATGTACCATTAAACTAAGAAAGAAAATGGGTTGATAATGTTAAACTTAAAAACATAATTTGCCATCATGTCACACCAGAGGGCCCTGGAGAAGCGAATAGTGGGCATGAGTATGCTGCAATAAATTGCAAATAAAGAATTTCACAGGAGAAACCTTATAAACGATATCACTAGAGATTTGTGATTGGAAAAACAGATGGGTTGGTCACATAGTGACAGTAAGGGATAATCAACTGAGGGCCTGTATGTTCCTTTGTTATTTACAAAATGTCAGGAGAGCTGGATTAAAATCAGCAGCAGCTGAATGGCCCTCCTGGGCAAGGTTTCTAAGGAGGAGGACACGCACAAGATTCAGCTGGGACAGAAGGACATGAAAGGGTTCTAACCTGCATCATTAGAGGGAGAACTGATGTCAGTGAGATCTTAGATATAGTGAAATATCCTACTATAACCTGTTGTAATTAAAGTAAAGGTTTAATTTCTTTTGATCCATTGATATTTTAAGTAAACTTTAATTGTAACTATTTAGGCAATGAAAGTAGCTAATTAATTTGTAATAAAACTAAAATGCTTGATTTTTATATTGGACTATGTTGTCTCTGTATAACTGAAATTTATATTCTGTCTTTCCTTTAAAAAGCCAATCCTGTAATATTTATAAAGCTGAAATAGCATTTACACCTGGGTTTATAATGGAAGCATTGTAGAATTCGTGTGACTCCTATGGCTTTTAAGAATATTTATGGATAATCTATCTTTCTAATTCAAAAGTAGACTTGGAAAAAATATGAAATTAAGTTAGTCGTTAAAGAGTGTCTACTTTTGCACAGAAACTTTGGAATATTCTTAAAACTTTTAAAACTTAAAATTGATCAAATTAGACCTGGCTAGTGTTTATTAAGAATTCCTCTAGGAAGAATTTTTTTATTTATGTAGCTTTAACATAAATGAAAATGAATGGAACCCAGAAAGTTTTTTCCCCAAACCTTAGTAGTGATAATCAGATATAAGTTCATCTGATTGATGCTGATGTCAGAATAGTTTTTCATATAAATAACTGATTTGATTTTTAACATTCCTTGGCCCAGTTGAGCTTGTAAATATTGTAATGTGTGTATACATATACATATAAATATATACATATATAGGAATACAATTTTTGACATTGTAAATAGTGAACAAACCAGCCTAGGAATAATTACTTTGCATCATATCTCAATAAAATTAAATTAGCTTAAAGTAAAATTGTTTTTCACTCATTATTTCAGGCAAGCTATTATAATAAAAGTTATCTACAATAGTTGGTGGCTTAATACATTCTCTCTTTTTCCATCTAAAATATTATTCTTTTACTTGATTATGATAATACTATTACCTTCTGCCCCTGGAGTAATATATTATTCTTATTGAAGGAACCAGAATCTCAAGGAACGTAACAAAGCAATATAAACATATAATACCTGACCTCTTTCTGCACTTTTTTTTTTTAAAGCAATCGGGGTTAAGTAACTTGCTCAAGGTTACATGGCCAGTTATTTCTGGGTGTGATGCTGAGTATCTGAGCCCGGATTTGATCCAGGTCTTCTCAACACTGGAGCCGGTGGTCTTACTCACTGTGCTACCTGGCCGCCCTCTTTCTGCACATTTTGTTGTTCACATTGTTTATTGTTGTTGCAGTCATGTCTGACTCGTGACCCCACGGATGGTGTCTATGGGGCTTTATTGGCAGAGATACTAGAGGGGTCTTCTAGCTTCAATCAATCCATCAATAAGAATTAGTAAGTTATGCACCAGGGAATTCAGAGACAAAAATGAAATGGTTTGGGGGAGGCCAGGTGGTGCAGTGAATAGAGCACCTACCCTAGAGTCAAGAGGACCTGAGTTCAAATCCAGCCTCAGACACTTAATGCTTACTAGCTGTGTGACCTTGGGCAAGTCGCTTAACCCCAACTGCCCTTACGAAAAGCAAAGGAAAAAAAAAAGAAATGGTTTCTGCCCTCAAGTAGCTTCCATCTCTGTGTGAAAAAACCTATACATGTACATACATACATATATATATATATATGCTTATACAAAATATTTACAACATAAATGTTAAGTAACTGGGGACAGGAGATTAAGGTCCCTAGCACATAGAGAGATCATGAAAGACCTCCTATATAGTGTTGGTACTTGAGCTGAGATCTGAAGTCTCATATGAGTCAGATGTACATTTCAGGTATGGGAATACCCACTAAAAAGTCACATAAGTGAGAGGTGATGCATTTGAGGAGCAACAAGGCTAGACTCCAGAGTACAGGAAAGAAAGTCGTATGTATCAGGCTGGCAGGGTCCTTGCAAGATGCCAGGAGCAGGTTGTGAGAAAGATTTTAAGGGTCAAACAGAGGAGTTTATATTTTATACTGAGGAAATAGGCTAAAGCTTATTGCATAGGAGAGTGACATGAATTTTAGGGGGAAAAATACCTTTAGCTTTTTGTGGAAAATGGAGACAGTCATGAGCGAGAGAGAGCAGTTGGGTCATCACAATAGTCCATGTAAGAAGTGGTGAAGGGGGCAGCTAGGTGGCACAGTGAATAGAGCACTGACCCTGAAGTCAAGAGGACCTGAGTTCAAATCCAACCTCATACACTTGACACTTAACTAGTTGGGTAACCTTGAGTAAGTCACTTAATCCCAATTGCTTTGCCTTACCCCCTCCAAAAAAAAAAAGTGATGAAGGCCCAGACAAGGGTATTGATTATGTCAATAAAAGGACAGAGAAAAAGTAAGAAATATGGTGAAGGTAGGAACAAAAGGATTTAGCAATGATTAGAATTAGGAATTTAAAATAATGCTGAGATTGTGAACCTGGGAGACTAGAAGAATGGTGGCATCCTCAAAGGAAATGAGGGAGTGTAAAGCCAAGCACGAGCAGCTTTCCAGAAGAATGCTACTGTGAACGTTTGAGGTTCTGATTACGTAGTATAGTGAACACTCTATTCAATAACAAATCAGAGCAAAATATTCACAGTAAATCAAGGTACAGCATTCACAATGTTACAACTTATCGCAGATAATCAAAATACAGCATTCATAACAACATATCATAGAAAATGTCCACATAGTATTCACCACAGTGGTCACACAGTTTTGAACAGAGTATAATCATTTAGTGAATCACTTAGTAACTCAGTCTTTCAATCAACTCAATCATTCAATCATCTTTAAGGAGGCTTGCCTCCTTAAGGGTCACAAAATACAGTAGTCAAAGTTCTCCACTCATGGGGCACACTACGTTACAATATCAGTCACTACTCAGCACTCTCTTAAGGGGTACTGTAAAATACACAGGCCATCCACCCCTCAGTCACAAATAAGCTACAGTCTTCTCAGTCAGTACACAGAATCCAAGTAAAATCTTCTTTCAGCTTGATTTGGGGTAGTCTCTCAGATTCCCTGGATCCCCTTCCATGGTCTCAGCTCCTACCTGGATTCACCAAACTGTCACTTGGATTCAAAGGCAGACAGCTCCCAATCTCTTGTCCGGCTTTCCATGCTGTTCCTGTTCCACGCTGAAGCTCACAGTGTCCAGTCCACCTTAAATCCTTCTCAATCTCTGTTCCCAGGAAGTCAGAGTTTAACAAAGTCACAAACAGGATTAGACGAAGTACCAGTCATGCCTCCTCATACTTCAGCAGCTCCCAGAAGAAGCTGGTAGCTCCCCAGCAGAAGCTCCAGCTGGTTCCCAGAATCAAAATCACTTCACCCAGGTTCCCAAAATCAAAATCATTCTCTCCAGCCTGGGCCTTTCTTCTTCAGCCTCCTCGGCAGCAGCTGCTTCTGCCTCCACGAAGCTTATCCCAAGGAGTTCTGACTCTCCCTCTCTGGGGCTTTTCCTTATATACAGTATTGCTCCTCCCTATGCAGCCCCTTCCTGTTACATCAGAGGCTTAATTTGAACTAGGTGCTAAGTACCTCTTAGCTTTCCAATACAAAAGGATCAAATTAACATTACTATTACAGGGAGTTCAGAAGAGGGATGGATTTGAGAAGGAGGAAAGCAATAAGTTATATTTTAGACATATTGAATTTCAGATACCTAAAGGGCATTCAGTTTGAAATGCCCAAAAGACAGTTGGAAATAGATAATTAGAGCTTAGGAGAGAAAATAGTGATGGATATTCAGTTCTGGGAGTCATCTGTATAAATTCATTAAACCCATGGGAACTTTTGAGGACTTGAACACAAGATCTCTGACTCCCAAGCCAGTGATATCCCCACTAAGTCTGCCCATAAGGAAAGAGTGCTGTCAAATACTTACACATCAGAAAAATGGCATGATTTTTTTCAGTAGAAGTGATATTTAAGGTATTACCAGCTGGGCTCTACTAATTTATAAGGATTGGCTAGAATATGTTCCAACTCTGAAATTCTGATTCATGGACATGTCACTGAGGTTTTCTGAACTTCAGGTTTTTTTAAATCTGTAAAATAAAGGGGCTGGACTAGATGGTGCCCAAGGTCTCATCTTTCTAAATCTATGATCCTTTGAAAATAACATCATTTTTACTTCATTTTTTTTTAAACTTCAAAGAATCTCTAGGATAATTTTCAAAGAATGATGTCATATCAGTGTTGATAAAATTAAATGTTAAACATGTAAAATAACTGCTTTTTCTAAAAGAAGCATTAAAAGTATAGATTAGTAGAAATTGGGTGAAATATAAGCTACAATAAAATCAGTTTAAAGTATAAAAAAAGCAATCAGCAGCTTTTCTACGTTGCTATTAAATTTGGGGATATGCCCAGTACTTCAGTCATTTTAAGAGTCTAGGTAAATTCTTTCTTAATCCAGGATTTTAAAGTATTTATTGATAATATTTTTGGAGAAAAGTGATTCTCCTTCATTTTTTATTTTTCCATTTGATCATGTGACTATAAGGATAGATTCCAGATGTTGGATTATTTTTGATGGCTCTCAATTGAGGTTTGTGATTTCAAAAAAGAAAATATTGCCTCATATAATGACATCCTAAAATAACTGTTTTACCCTGGTCCTTTCTGGTGTATCTTAGGATGGACCTTATATCCATCATTTACTTTCCATTTCCATTGCCATCAGGCAATGCCATCTCTCATTTTTGGACTATGATTAATCTTCCAACTAATGTCCCTGCCTCCAGTCTTCCCCCTTCCCATCAATCCGTTCAACACACCAAATAAATCTTCCTAAACAATTATGTTCTATATGTCATGTTCTTACTTAAAAACTTTAAATGTCTTCCCATTCTTTCCCTGTAAATGAATGTCCAAAATATTTAACTTGACATTCACAACTTTCCACAGATCCTTGCCTACCTCTCTAACTTACTATCTCACTAAACAAAGTCTCCTGTCCAGTTAAACTATTTTGCTCATTACTCCTTGAATAAATAATGCTTCCTTCTTTACCTTTATTCCCACTGTCTTCCTTACCCAGGATGTCTTTCCACTCACTCTTATACTTACTTTAAGGATAGCTCAAGTCCTGATTCTTCAATAAAGCTTTCCCTGATCTTAGAATCCAAAATAATCTCTCTCTCTATTTTGAACTCCTTTAAATCATTTTGAACTTATTCAAATGACATTGTATTGTAAAGGTATTTATTTGAACTTATTTGCTATATACTGTGTTGTAAATGTATTCTATATTGAGTATATGTACATGGATTACTACCACTACTACTACTACTAATAATAATAATTCTTCAAATTTTACATGAATATGTCATTAAATTATTGGTATATTTCTTGTTTTCCATCCCAAAGTTCTGGGTTCAGTTGTTGTTCAATGTAGAATCTTTACTCTAGACAGAGTCAACTCATATAAAGTCTAAAGAGCACTAGATTATAATGATAGGCTATAGTTATGGAGCTATTATTAATATAATGCCCTCTTTCTGTAGCTAATTCATGAACACCTCGAGTATTGGGACCCTGTGTTATAATTGTTTGTATCTGAATTCAGGTCTGAACCCAGTCACTTACTAGTCATGTAAATTGAACAAGTAACTTTAATGTGTGTACCTCAGATTCTCCATATGTAAACAAAGTGATTGAACTTACTTGATATTGGAAGTTCTTTCCAGCTCCAAAATACTAGGATTCTACATCCTACCTTTTCTTAGTACCATTTTTGGTGATTTACTAATGCTTCCTTTAGTATAGGAACTACACAAGAAGGAAATTTCCTCTACCAATGTATATCAACAACTGTTCTGAAACCTAGTCTGAGAAGTCGTCTGGGGCTGTTTGAGGAGTCACACAATCAGTATATGCCAGAGGCAGGAATTCAATCCAAGTCTTCCTGTCTTCTACCTTTCTATCTACTGCTCCATGCTGCCCTGATGCCATATATATGTCTATGTCACTATGTGTGTATATACTGCCTATATGTGTGTGTCTTCTTACTTGTATATATGCATACAGACTATGTACATACATATATACGCACATAAATTATTGATATTTCTTGTTTTTTTTCCAATTGGATGTAAATATTCTGAGGGCAGGGATCACATATAATATAATGTTTTATACTTAGCCCTTAACCAAGTGCCCAACACATAGGAGGTATTCAATAAATGCTTGTTGATGCAGGTGGTAGGTGGAAGGAAGGCCCCATGGTTGGAAACACATACTGATGAAGGTAAAGAAGTTAAGGAAAAGGAGAAAGTCTTTTGCAGCAAATACATTTGATGCTGATAATATAGAAAGTATGACTGTCACACAGTGGAATGGTTCCCAAAATCCCATATGAAAATTGGTCTCATTGCATTATAGTCATATGTAATATTATCATCTTTTTTTAGTTTTTGTCTTTAGGCAAGTCATTGAACCTGTCTGAAATTCTATTTCCATCATATATAATGTAGCAGTAATACCATATTACTAACCTCACCTCACAGGATTGTTTGGAGAATCAAATAATATAGTTCATGCAAATTGCTTTGTTACAGTAAAGCAATATATGAGTTATCATTAAAATTATATCCTCTGTCCCCCAACTAATTTGTGAACTTTCAGTGTAAGGACTCCATATTATATTTATTTGTATCTCTCAGAGGGCCTTGAACACAGTAGAGACTCAATAAAATTTTTGTTGGTGTTGATATTGATTATAAATAATGAGAAAAAAATAAGTAGGGGCAACTTGTTTCATTGTTTTTAAACTATCCTCTGATCTTTTGATGGGGAGGAGGGGAAGGGATATTATAATTGGATTGACTCATTTTTAAGATCAGTCATGGATAATTAGCAATCTTCAAAACTCTGTTGACTCTGAAAAGAAGAATATGTCATTGCTGATAGGTTTAAATAGACTCACATATAGGAAAGAGACTTTCCTGATTCCCCCCTCCCAGGTTCTACTGCTTTTTCTATCTTGAAATCCCAATGAATATATTGTATATTTATATCTCTCTGTGAATGTCATGTTACTTAAATATGCTGTGAACTCCTTAAAAGCAGGTACCATTTTGTTTTCAGCATCCAGCACAGAATCTTGAATGTAGTAGAAGCTTAATAAATGTTTATTGAATGGAAGTGTGACAGTGATCATTGAAATGATCCAGGGTAGAAAGCAATTACTTAGCAGGGAGGATGGGAAGGGGTAGGATTAGCAGAACAGATGATCCAACCAAGTTTCCTTTTTTGGACACTGAAAGAAGGAAAGCAGGAAACAGGCAAGAGTAACTGTACAGTAATACTCTAGGCTAGGGGTGAAATTGGAACTTTTACTATGGGAAAAGTCCTACTTGGTGGAACCAACCTGCTAGGCTTTCTACACCCAATTATTGGAGAGTTATAGGACCAAAAAAGTAATTATTTCCTCACCAAGTTTGCTTCGTATAACTATTGAAATGATTAACATTGTGAGGGAAGGCAAAGTCTCATCCTTGGTGGTTTTGTTAATGTTGACTTTCTCTTTGAAAGTAAAACTCAAAAGTAAAAGATTTCAAAAGTATGACTGAAGTACTTACACTGTGTGCATATTTATTTTGATTCAGTATCTATATGTACTGCTTAATTAAACTTAAATATTTTAATGATATCTCATTTGCTATATCCTTGGAGGATAATTGCAACTTAATATGGAATTTCTCCTCTAGTGTGTTCTGTTTTTGCATAACAAAGTAAAATAAAGGCTGCCTTAATGAACTTTTATCTCATTACAATGTTATACTGATGGTGATTTAAATATCAAAATACAAGGGAAAATTTATCTTCTTATGTTTTATGCCCTTTTAAGCAAATAATTAATACTGCCTAACCCATTCATTTTTTTTCTGTAGCTAAAATTAATTTTGTTATGATAACACCTACTGTTGAAAGATGTTGATCTCTTCTTTGAAGGCAGAAAATTTGTATTTTCTTTTTTTGTTAGCAACTTTGATGGTAAGCATGTTATGTAAAAATAAGACTGTTATGATGATTTAGGAAGAAGTGAATTAGACTGAGCTAAATTTTAATTTGGTAATTATTCCAAGTGAAATCTCTGACTTTTAGTTAAAGAGGAAATCTGAGTGTTTTATTATTTTTATGTCCTAAAGATTTTTATAATTTCTGCATTATTTAAGTCAACCTTTTGAACACATCAAAAACTTTATTCCAATCAGATTTACTCATGAAAGATAACACAATCTGTCATGTCCATGAAAGAAATAACTTGGACAATATGCTTATATTCTCCTAAATATATCAAGGTAGAAGAAGGGAACCTGTCAATCTTTTCAGTTGCCTACAGAGTTGATAACAATCTCTGAATTAATGGTAAAACAGTCTATACCAGTCATTAAGATGGATGAAATTATTCTAGCCAAACGCCCTATTATATTACTTTTATACATATGAAATACCATAGATTCTTTTGAAAGTAAAATAGAAAACAAAGTCAGAATGTGTATATGTGTGTGTGTGTGTGTTTGAAAAGAAAACCTGATTTCTGTTAGGTTCTGATGATGAAGACTTAAAAGTAGAAGGAAGAGAAAAAGTGGGAGTGGTATTTATGTGTTTTGTTTCTCTATCAAAATTCCATGTGAATTTACCATCCTCTCTCAACTAAGAAACAATTGTAACAATGAAAAAACTCTTAAATTAGGCAAAACAAATGCCTCTAGTGATTGAGCGTGAGAATATATGTACTGACATATATTGTACTATATATGTATTCACACCTATAGTGCCCACTGTTCTACTTACTAAAAGGAGGAAGTATTTTTCATCACCTGTTCTTCAGGACCAAGATTAGTCACTGTAATTAATTAGAGTTAAACTTTCTTTCAGTGTTGTTATTGTTTTAACTTATAGTACTATAGTGGTTGTGCATATTTTTTGGTTATACTTACTTCATTCTGCATTATTTCGTATAATTCTTTCCCTGAAATTTCTATAATAAAATAATCATAAGACTTTGGTGGAAGAGAGAGGGAAAAGGGAAGTGAAATCACTGATATAGAGCTAGAAGGAACATATAAGGCCATTTTGTCCAGCCCCTTCATTTTATAGCAGAGGAAACAAGCCCAGGGAGGTTAGGGAGCTTGACCAAGGTCACACAAGCAGTAAATAATGAGCTTCAGAGATGGGATGGATATTCCATTACATTTCTATCCCACAATTTATTCAGTGTTCCCCAGTTGACTGTTACCCATCCACTTTTTTTTTGCTGCCAAAAAAATCCAACACTTATTTTCCTTTTTTTGGAGGGGGAAGAAGGCAAGGCAATTGGAGTTAAGTGACTTGCCCAAGGTCACACAGCTAGTAAGAGTTAAGCATCTGAGGCCAAATTTGAACCCAGGTCCTCCTGAGTCCAGGGCCAGTGCTCTATTTACTGCGCCACCTAGCTGCCCCAACATTTATTTTCAAAGAACATTTCCTTGGTAAAATTTTGAATGGATTTGTAGATTAATCCATGACCTTTAAGTGAAGTTAAAAAAAAAAAAGATAATTTCTATTTTTTGTAAATCCCTGTTTATTTCTTGCTTTTTTTTTTTTGGCTAAATTTTCCTTCTAGAGTTTTCTAATATGAGTAACATGTAACCCAAAAGAGATAAATTGATCTTTCTTCCCTCCTCCCCACCAGAAAGATTTAAATATTATAGTTGCTAAATTTCTTGCAACCATGTGTGATTTCTTTACCTTCTGTAATTTTGAATAAACTTAAATATAATAGAAATATACATAATTAAGCAATAATGAGCAAACTAATGATTTTTTTTAAAACCATTAACTTTCAGGTAGTTGTCTTCTTAAGTGCTTTAGATAAAAAAAATGTCTGCCAATGTTCTAAAAGTAGAGAGACAAATATTAGTAACACCTTAATCTGTATTATTACTCAATGGGGAACATTCACAGGGGCCCACATAATATAAATTTATGTGCCTTAAAGCAGTGTAGAGATGGCAACTAGGTGGCACAGTGACTAGTGCACTGGCTAGTCCAGAAGATCTGTATTCAAATCCTGCCTCACATACTCACCAGCTATGTGACCTTACACGAGTCACTTAACTTCTTTTAACCTCCATTTCCTCTTGTGAGATGAAATAATAATAGAGTCTACTTCACACAGTTGTTGTAAAGATCAAGTTAGGTAATATGTGTAAAGTACCTTGAAACACTATATAAATGCTATTATTTTAAATATTGTTATTATTTAATAATAGCATAATAATGCCTGTAATAATATCTAATCATATATAATAATAGTATTGCCTACTATAGTATCTACTAATACTACAGTATAGTGTTGTTATTATCTTGAACATTTACTTCTAATAAAGGTTGTGAATTGAAAGGGTTCAGCTGAGTCCAACTTCTGCAGGAAAAATTTAAAGGAAAAATTTATTGAAGAAATGATCACTAAAACTGATCAGGAAGAATTCAAATCAAACCTCAGACATTTTCTTGCTGTTAGACCTTAGGCAGGTCACTTAACCTCTGTTTTCCTTAGTTCCTCAACTATAACATGAGGAGAATAATAGCACCCACCTTTCTGAGTTGTTATGAGAATCAAGTGAGAGCATATTTATTTGTAAAGCACTTAGCATCAGGGCCTGGCACTGGGTTCATTGACTAGTAGTTGTTGTTAGAAAACAGCTTTATCTCCTGAAATATATTCTGAAACCAGTGGGATCTGGGCCCTGGCCTACTGGAACCAACCAAGGACCAAGAGAGTACCTGGCAAGGAACTGTGTAAGAGCGGTAAGTCAGACCTTGGGGCCCTCTGAGAGGCCTAAAGAAAGCCTAGCTTCCAGTAGATGACTACCCAGGGAAACAGAGAGACACAGTGCTCTTCACACATCCCCAGATAAGCACAAACTCTGATATTCAGTAACAGTGTCAGGAGGTCAAGGAGATGGAGACAAGGCAGGATGCATCCAGAAGGCACAGAGCCAGTGTAATCTGGGATATCAGGTCAGCATCCCTCAGGCCCTTCCCAGGGAACAAAGCCAACTTCCAAGTTGTGATTTTGAAAGTCAAAGGAGTCAGAGGTAGGACCAAAGTCAGGATTCTAGTTGACCTAACAAAAGACAGAAGGAAAAATCAGGAATTGAAGCAGAGGGTGGAGACAGGTGTTAGTTCTGAACCACATTCAAAAAAGCCAGGAACCCATCTAGAATTTAAGCAAGGCAGTAGAAGTAGCATTTATAGTTCAGCAAGGATAATGCCAGGCAATATCTGCATACCTTATCAAATAATTTTGGAGGGAAAAGAGCTTGACTCTGGTAGAAACTCAAAATCCAGGAAAAAAAAATAGTAAACAGAAGAAAACTCATAATACAATTTAAAAATATTATTGTTTAATATTAGCCCAAAGGTAAACCCAGAGGAAGAAAATAACTACACAGTAAGTATAAATAAAGCCTCAAAAAACAAAACAGAATTTTTTTACCCAACAAGGACTCCTATAATAGATGTAGGAAATGAGAAGATATATTTTATATTTTTAAAAACATTTGATTTTGAAACTTAAAATTCCAGATTCTTTCCCTTCCTCCCTTGTCACCCACACTTACTGGGAAGATAAGCAATTCAATATAGGTTGTACATGTGCAGTTGTGCAAAACGTTTCTATATTGGATATATTATGAAAGACTGACTATATTCCCCTCCATCCTATCCCACCCCCTCCACTTGTTCTATTCTCTACTTTGACCCTGGCCCTTTTCAAAAGTGTGTGCTTCTAACTACCCTCCCCCGCAACCTGCCCTCCCTTCCATCATCCCTCCTCTCATCCCCTTGCCCCCTACTCCCCTGTAGGGCAAAATACCCCATTTAGTGTGTATGTCATTCCCTCCCTAAGCCAAACTCAGTGAGAGTGAGGTTGACCCATTCCCTTTTGCCTTCCTGTTCTTCCCCTCCATTGTAACAGTTTTCCCTTGCCTTTTCTATATGAGATAATTTACCCCATTCTGTCTCTCCCCAGAGAAGATATATTTTTTTAAATGAAATTAGAGCTCTTAAAAAATTGAAAAGAGATATAAACAGAAGGTAGACCACTTGACCCAAGTAGTTGATGCCCTAAAATGGAGCCAAGGGAACTCAGTGGTTCAATGAGATAAACAACAGAACAAACCCTAAAGAGTAGAAAATTGTAATATGATGTGAGGTATCTTCTATCAAAATCAACCTGAAAAATAGGCTAATGAAATATAATTTAATAATCATTTATCTCTCTGAAAACTATGAGCAAACAACTATTCTGAGTACCGTATTTAAAGTAATAATAAAAGATGAGTCCTTGGAGCTATTAGAAATAGAGTGAGAAAGTGAAAATACAAAGAATCTACCTGGCATCAAGGAAAGTGACAAAGCTGATAATTTCTTCATTCCTCTCCAGGTTCTACTTCTGATACCTCAGACTTTTTCGACTATGCCCCCAAATAGGTATTCCTCCTTCTGCACACTAAGCTTTTTTTTCCCACTTAGTTGTTTTTGGGTTTTTTCTAATTACATGAAAAGATAGTTTTCAACATTCGTCCTCCCTAAGCTTTTAAGCTCTCTTTTGTATGTTGTATTCCATCCTTTGAATGTAAGCTTCTTGAGGGAAGGGGTTCTCTTTCTTTTTGCTTATATTTGCTTATAATTCTCTGCTCTTAGCATAGTGCCTGTCACATAAGAAGCAATTAATAAATGCTTATTGACATGACTAGGGGAACAAAAAAAAAAAAACAAAAACAAATTGGGAACAACAAAGAAGTTCTGAGCCAAAATTCAGAGCTTCGGTTATCTCCCTCCCTCAAAAAAAAATTTGTGCAAATAATTAAAAAGAAGTAGTTCATATATAATCAGGATCACACAACACTACACTGCAAGGGTTTTTTTTAAAAAGACAAAATCCTGGAATCCATTTATTTTTTGTTTTCTTTATCATTATTTATTCTGGGAGTTTTGTGGAATTTTGCTGGAGTATTTTTGGAGACATTTGGGCTCTTTAGGACTTTTCATATTGTCATTTTAAGTGGAAAGCTATGCTTAAATAGATTTTGTTGATTACAGATTGCTTACTCCCCTCCATCCAACCTGCTATTATCTTCTTCCATGGCACTGATGATAAGAAGACATATAGGGGAAAGGAAATAAGCATTTATATAGTGCCTACTGTGTGCCAGACACTGCACTAAGCACTTTTATAAATCTTATCTCATCTGGTTCTCATAGCAACCCTGGGTGGTACATGGTATTATGCCTATTTTATAGTTGAGGAAACTGAGGCAAACAGAGTTTAAGTGATTTACCCAGGGCCACATAGGTAGTGTGTGAGACTAGATTTGAACCCAGGTCTTCCTGATTTCAGGCCCAAAGCTATCAACTGCTACACCAGTTGCCTGTCAATGTCTAAAAGAAATAGTGCCTTAAAAGAAAGCAGTGGATAGAACTCCTGGAGTGAGGATGACTCATCTTCCTAAATTCAAACACTTCCTAGCTATGTTGCCTTGGGCAAGTAACTAAACCCTGTTTGCCTCAGTTTCCACGTCTATAAAATGAGTTGGAGAAGGAAATGGAAAACCACTCCAGCATCTTTGCCAAGAAAACCCCAAATAGAGTCACAAAGAGTCAGACATGATTGAAATGACTGAACAACAACATTTAGAGTACTTGACTTCCTACTCCAACATTCCAATGGATGTGTGATCTCATTTATAAGGGTGTTCCCTCCAGAAATGTGGATCACAACCTGTCCGTGTATACACCCAATCTCTGTAACCCTCATCCGTATCCTAATCATATCATCAGTCTGCCACAGATTTCTACCCAGCACTCAGGGTACCTTCCTCGAGTTGTTTGGATATCATAAGGATACCAGTAAAACTCATAGGGTGTCCATCAGTTAACCCTTTGCACTCTCAGCATGTTTAATCATTCTTTTTTCATGATGATGAAATCCTTTAAGCAACTTCTGCCGTGTAAATTATGGTTTATGCTATTTTGTACGCAGCAGGTCCACCATGTACTTTTTCCCATTGCCCTTTGGCAACTTCAGTTCTTGACACATTACTGAAAAAGAAAAATCTTTTGAACTTTTAGCAGATCATTAAGTACCAATTTTGAACTCATTCTTCAAACTTCCCCTAAATAAAAGATAACTTAATCATTTTGGACAGAATCCTAGATGGCGACTAGATGTTAGTCTTGTTCTTTTTATGGATTTGATGTTTGACTTGGGGAGGAAAATCCAATGTGTAAAAACAAGATATATACAGGATAAATGAGAGGTAATCTCCGAGGGCAGGATAACTGGGAAAGGCTTCTCTTAAAGACCAACAAGAGGACTTAGAATATGTATTGGTGGAGAAAACCTGTATCATAACTCCTTGAAATGTTAAAGCAAAATGGCTAAACACCAAATAATTGCCTTTTTCTGTAAAAACAAACAAACAACCACTTGTGAATTGTTACGTGGATACAGTTTGATGCTTTACTGGCAGTGCTTTAAGCTACCTTTAGAAAACAACAATATGAATGCTAACCAGAACTTTTTAATACAGCAAAATGGATAGTATAGTAATAATAGTACTACCTTTCTGCAACTGACATCTAACAATGTTATATTTTCTTTGAAAAGGTGAAGAATTGTCCCTCATCCTGTAAGAAAGCTTTTCAATTTAATTCATAGTGATTATATAAACATAAGTGAAGAATTGCTACAATTACAATAGCAAATATTTTAGAGCCACTATCATCATGCCCTTGGCCTGTCTCACTAGAGATAAGATAATTACTCATTTTTCGGGTAACTTTTTATTGAAACATATCAGATATATTTACTTGCCTAAAAGTATAATATATATAAAGATATTTATATTTGTATCTATGTTAAGTGAAAAAAAAACCTCCCTTTGGTGACAGGTAGCATCAATAGTCCCGTAGAAATAAAGAGCAAAAAAAAAACAAAACTAAACTAAAACACTCTGCTTTAGAATCATCTATTTTCCTAGGGTAAAGGGAAACTATCTCATTTCTATTGTAATTAACACTCATTTCAAATTACTAGTGATAGAAACTTATGAGATTTTGTAATGCTCAGGTTACAGGAAATGTGGAAAATGACTCCTATGTGCCTCCACATCTACAGATTCCCAAAGATGTAGCAGTTCCGCTGGTCATTTTCAGCATAGGGGCATTAGACTCATGTCATGTGACAGATAGTAATTATGAGGTAATCCTCCCCTAACAGTCAGCATTGATTGGATACCTATTAGAGAAATAATAGAAGATCTCACGGGTACCATTCAGTCTGTGATTCTGTTGCAGCAGTAACTTAACAACAGTAACCAATTTTATTTTTCCAGTCCCAGTGATCAGTAACAGACTCCCTCTAAATATGTCCATTAGTCATCACATCTTTCTGTCCTGAAAACACTTCCACAAGGAAAATAACAAGGCATTATTCTTAATTAAATTTCCCAACTTTGTGTAATATTCTCATGACTTCACAACATATCAAATTCAGTATTTCAATATTTAATTTAGGACAAAGTGTATGCGTTAGCTTCACATGCTATCCAGCCATCCACCCTCCCAGACAGACCATTTTAACACCTGCCCACCACTGTTGACTTGTTCCTCATCATGTGGGCAAACACTTCCCACACCATACCTGGGACCTGGGCTTCCATGCCCTGGAAAAAGGGAATACATATAAAAGACTATTTTACATATGATCTCAACACAGAGCATTTTGAACTTACTTAAGAGTAATAATTTAATGATTTTAATTATAAGACCTTTAAAAATAGATAAAATAATAAGATAATAATTGAAGTATTTTTACAATAATAATTTTTGGATAATTTTGTTGTTTTAATTGTTGCTGTTGTTCCCTTAGACTTTTTGTGACCCCATTTGTGGGTTTTTTGCCAAAGATACTGGAGTAGTTTGCCATTTCCTTCTCCAGGAAACTTAGGCAAGCAGGGTTAAGTGACTTGCCCAGGGTCACACAGCTAGGAAGATCTGAGGTCAAATTTGAATTCAGGTCTTCCTAACTCCAGGCCCAGTGCTCTATCCACTGAGCTAAATAATTTTTACCTTGCCTTCATTGCAATCTGGATATAAACTAAAATAATTTTAATTGGCTTTCTGATGTCTACAGAATATTTCATGGAATAAAACATTATTAACTCATAGGATTAGTACTTACTAAGATAACATAGAAAGAACTGTGTCTATAAAACATTTTCTTCCCAGAAACCCAGTGTGCACTACCCCATTAACACAAGAGTGCCTGGCATATGGTGAGCATTTAACAAATGCTTGTTGATTGATTGACAACATCCATTAGAGGAATGGGCACAAATTTACGATGATAGTGAGGCACACACACAGGAAAACTTATTGTCAAGGCAATTAAAAACTCTGGGAAAAAGGGCCTTAAAGTTCTTCCTCCCTCCCTTCCTCCCTTCCTCCCTTCCTTCCTTCCTTCCTTCCTTCCTTCCTTCCTTCCTTCCTTCCTTCCTTCCTTCCTTCCCTCTTTCCTTTGTTCCTTCCTTTTTCTGGAATCCTCTCTGCAGAGGATTAGCAGAACTTGATTTTGTAGCTAGCTTTCTTCATTGCTGCCACGAGTCTTGATCCTTGAAGCTTTTTCTGCCTTCAGTGACTGCCTCTCTATAGAAACATTTGTCTAGAGGGTATGTCTCTGCTCCCTCGATGTTACCTTAACCACTTTCATACTGACTCTCCATTGCTGCACTGAAGATTCTCAGAGAGTTTTGCTGTTAGATGTCATGACAGTGGTGGAGAAGGGAAGGAAAGAAGCAGGAGAGAAAATCTCTTTGCCTCTCAAAAGGTAAAGAGCTGGGTTTTTTGGGTTTGTTGTTTTGGGTTTTTTTTTTTTGACTGTTAGCTTTCTTTCTCCCTCTTTCCAAATTATTGAATTTAATCTAATATTTCACATCACCCTCCATGGCTTCCTGTTGCCTCTAAGAACAAATACAAAGTTCGTTGTTTGAAATTCAAAGCCCTTCATTACCTAACCCTGCCTTTTCCATTCTTCTTACACTTTACTCCCTGACATGTCCATCCAGTGACATTGGTCTACTAGACCCGAGTTCGGTTCCAGCCTCAGACACTTAACATACACAAAAAAAGCAACTAGCCATGTAACCTTGGGCAAGTTACTTAACCCTAGTTGCCCACCAAAAGGCAAAAAAAAAAAAAAAGACACTCAATCTTTCTGTTCCAGGCATTCTTTCTGGCTATCCCCCATACCTGGAAGGTTCTCCCTCTTGCACTCTAACTACTGACCTCCCTGGCAGCCAACTAAAATTTCATCTTCTAGAGAAAGCCTTCACTAACCCCCTTTTAATTCCAGTATTTTCACTCTTTGAATTATTTCCCATTTATCCAGTACACAGCTTACTTTGTATATATTTGTTTGTGTGTTACTCCCTCCATTATATTGTAAGCTCCTTGAGGGCAAGAACTGTCATTTGCCCCTTTTTGTTTTCCTGGTACTTTGCATAATGCCTGGCATGTATTTGATTTTAAGGGTCAGCTCAAGGAGTGTCTAGTTATTGTTTAGCTATATAAATCTAGTTATCTAGACTTTACTTCCTTCTCACTCAAATGACTCATTCTCACCTCTGATTAGGGTTAATCTGGCTTCATTTTTAGTCAATTTAGCACCTCATTATCATTAGGCCCCTTTCTGTGATTAGTTCCTCAGCTTTCAAGGAACAATTCTTTTGCAACAAGATTTTTTTTTTTTGCTTTTTTTGGAGGGCAATTGGGGTTAATTAACTTGCCCAAGGTTACATGGCTAGTTTTTGTGTGTGTGTGTGTGTGGGGGGGCAGTGTTAAGTGTCTGAGGCCGGAACCGAACTCAGGTCCTCCTGACTCCTGGGCCAGCACTTTACTCACTGCGCCACCTAGCCACCCCTAACGATTTTTTTTGCAGGTTTAGTCTTGCTTGAATTATATTTAGTGTAAGGTATATTTTTTAAATAGTTATGATGAACTTTGTGTATTTTATGTATTTTATTTTTTTAATCACCAATATCTTTTGAATTTGGAGAGTAGCATATAAAATATATTATTTTGAAACTTTTATATAATACTAGCATAGAATTGTTTGTTTTTCTTAGACTAGTGGTTGAATATATGTGGTTTTCTCCTGTGGTTATGGTGAATGGTATAATAAACCATTTTAAATAAATCTTTTTAATTAATAAATCTTTTTTAATAAAGCTAATGTATACAGGCAGTGATGCATGATTTTAAATACCTGATTTCTGAACATAAACCTTAAAACATACTGAAACATTCAGCGAACAAGAAGCCAATTAGTAAACAGAATTTTAAGTGTATTTTAGTAGAATTCACAACACATAATGTTAAATATGACCCTAATTCCGAATGTCCTGATCGTTTTGTCAGTCTGAGGAATCTCATCATAAAACATGTTTGTTAGTGTGTATTAGATGCTAGCTAAGTGGCACTGTTACTTTTTGTATCTCTCTTTTCATGTCCCCAAAATTGAAGTGCCTTTTGAAAGTTATACACCACTATTTCCATATCATCTCACTTAATAGTTCATAATCTACAGGATTTTTAGAAGACTTCCCGGTGCATACAGAGGCATGTCTTTGTTCTCATAATCTTTCTGATTACTGTTGTATCCCAATGCTCTGTCTCAGCTTCTCTTTTGTGTTCAGTCGTCTTTTTCATATGACAGTAATCTATTATGTGAATAACTTTTCTTAGCTAGAACAAGATATTATCAGAGGTTGGAAATGCTTTTTTAGTCATAGAGGGAAAAGATATAAGGAAGGAAATGTGGAACGGTAATTGTGTGGGGGTGGAGGAAGAAAGACAGATCAACAGCCGAGGCATTTCTCACTGGGTTGGGCTAAAGCTTATGAAAGTATTAATGTATTAAAAAAAAACCTCAACAGGGATTTGCTGAGGACAAATGCTGTAATGTGTTAGTCATCCATTATCTGCTTCTATTTTTGCAGGTTCCGAATGATGAATGACGTTGGTTTGTGTGATATCCCTCACAGCCTCTGTTATTGTGGATTGATAAGTCACCTGCCGGTCTATACTGAGCACCAGAGTCAAAAGCTTCAGAGGGGGGAAACATCAGGACTACCTCTTTGCTTCTGTTTCTTGACTGGAAAAAAGTACAGCGTAACCTCGCTGTGAAAGATTTCTTCCAACAGATTTTTTTTGCAGCTAATGATAAGAAACAACATAGCATCGTCCACCTTCCTGATACATCGCGCATCACCTCCCAAGACAGATGGTTTGTCCAGCGCTGTGGGGGACGCCTGCAGAGCCGATGATAATGAAGTAGTGAATTGAATACAGCCACTGCTGCCTAATTGTTGGGATCACACCCGATAGAGCAGTTCTGCCCTTTTTCTACTGCTCTAATCGGGCCAGGAACAGCAGGGTGGACATGGCTGGCCTCGTTAATAAACTGCTAATACTGTTCCTTGTTTTTCAAAACAGCTGTTTGGGTTTTAGAAGCCCACTATCTGTCTTTAAGAGGTGGGTTTTACGGGAGAGCTGATGTTTATGATGGTTTTTGTGCATGCAATTTAAAGGTGCAATCACTTTCTCAGCTGTAAGTCTTAGAAACAGGTACCAGCTAAATATAATTTATTGAAACTGTGTTTATTTTTTGTGAGTGTAACTTCTCGAAAACTAGGTCTTTGTTTTGAAATGAACCCATTGTATAGCAGCCAGGTTTCCTGTTTTTCAAAACTCTAATGAGAAGTTTTGATTTCTAATACCAGTCTTTCCTTTGCGTGAGTTATCCAGAAACCACGTTACAGTTGTTTAAACTTAAGCACTCTCTTGTTATCACATCTAGAAGTATAAAATATCTTGTTAGACTTTGGCATTAGGTGAGTGGGATAGATATATCACAGACACCAGCAGCTCACCAAAAAGCAGAGTTGTAGACACACTTCTGTTAATTACCCTGTTAAATATTTTATTCACATAGTTCTTTTACATTCAATTATCCCCCCTCCCCCTCAGCAGTCTGCTTACTACTAACGTGTTTTGCCTTAGTTCCTGACTGGTAGTATTCATAATAATATTTGAACCACATCTTCATGAAGTTATAAAAAAATTTCCTGGATTGTAGTTACTATTCTCAGGTTGAGGAAATTGGCATTTCTTTGATTCTTTTCACTTATTGGACATTGTAATTTCATTAATCATTTTATTAATTCCCATTTTGAATAGTGTAAAAACAAGTGTTAAATGTATTTCATTTGCCTATTTTTATTTTATCCTAACCCTGAGTTAGAAAGTATTTTGGGGAGTTTATTATATGTCTAGGAAGTCTAGTGTTTTTATTTTGTCTAAATACATGAGACTAATCTAGAAGGATTTATATTAAATAGCTGAAAATCCTATTTTTCTTATTAAAGTTCCTTTGTACTCAAGATTCTTAAAACTTTGTATCCCTTTTCAGGTATAAAGAAAGTACCAGATCATTTCCAAATGAATGCCTCGGCACCACTAGACCAGTAATCCCTATTGATTCATCAGATTTTGCTTTGGACATCCGCATGCCTGGGGTTACACCAAAGCAGGTAAAGGGAACCCTATTATATTTCTTACTTGTTATATATACTCTTGATGACTAGAGCAGAGAAACTTTATCTACAATTAGAACTGTCTTGAAAATTAAGCTTTATGCCTATTTTTTTTTCTCCTGGAGGAGTTGAAACTCTTTAGACAGTGCTAAAATGATTGAATGGTATCTGTGGGGAGTGGGGTAAGGGAGGGGAAGGTAGGAATGGCACTCGAGTTAAGATGAGAATTCGGTGGTTTCATTTTTAATTTTCCTGAGACTATCACCGTGTATATAAGTGCAACTTAGAAGATTTCCTTTTTGTGATTCTCCAAGGAGTAATATTCTTTCTAATGCAATGTATATGGATTAAAATATGAAAAATTATTCTAATAAAGTGAAATTATATCTAGCAGTTGTATCGAAGAGATTACTGCCTGTAAATATCCTATTGCAACCACAAGTTGGAAAGTTTTTTTAAAGAACAAAATAATATCTGAAAACAAACTATTTCATGCTTTAAAAAGTTAAAAAAAATTATTCTAACAGGTGGCTTAGTATGTGCTGTTACTTACCGTGTGATAGCTAAGCCCCGAAATATGAATAAAATGTACCTGAGCAAAATGAGAGAGGTTATTCCCCCCCCCAAGTATATGTAATAGCTTATCTCCAGTACTTTGGTGTTTCAGGGTGTTTCATTAAGCATAAAAAGCCCTGGGTTAATTATGTTTTGCAGTTAGGCAGTGAAGGGATTTATATGTGTCATTAAAAGATAGTACTTTCTTTTTGAAGGGCTGCAGAGGCATGAAAAGGACAGGGTGTTGTTGAACTGCAGTGGATGACTCATTGTTGCAGACAGCATTTTTTTTGCACTGAAAAATAAAATGATTCCAACTATTGGGGGTATGTCTTTGAAGTAGGTATCCAAAAGCCCTAGGAAGTTTATGTGGGCATTTGGGGAGGGAGGCTTTTCACACTGACTTGTTTGAGGAAGGATAACTTGTTGACCTAGTGATCTATTAATAACTGTTTGTATTAGCACTGTGAAAATACTCCCTTTCTGAAAATATCCATGTATTCCAATTTTGGTATGTTAATTTATTGGTCTCCTAAACTTGAATTTCACAAAGCCTTATTGATAGTACTTAGCTAAAAGAAGAATAATAAGAGAGAAAAAGAAGAAAGATGAGAAAATGTTCTCCCACTTTATGCTTTGGATGAAATATTTAGATCAGAGAACTAATTTTCCTGTATTTTATTCAACCTAGATTTCCATGTTGTTGAAAATGTGGCAAACTTATTTAAATATTGTTGAAATTATCTCCTTTTCTCAGAAATCTTTCATTTGTCAGATAGATCTTGAGTCCTAGATGAGATTTTTTTTATTCCTAATTATTCTCTTCCCTTTTTTCCTCCATTATAATGTGTTAATTATGACTTTATCCAAGAAAGAGAGGGGGATGTAGCTACCGAAGGACAAATTCCAGGCGATCCATTTTAGGACAATCACAAAATAAAATGTTTGTTAGTTTTGTGATTTAAATCATAAGGTCTCTTATGATTATCAAAATAATAATAGAAAATATTTGCTCCAATATAATTATCTGCTATATATATATATATATTATATGTACTATGCATATCACATATAGTATAAGTGTACCGTTAGTTTGTAGAGTAATTATAGTAACTGACTTTACAATCTACAAAGTGCTTAATATACATTATCTTATTTGAGTCTCATAACAATACCATGATGTAGCCACAACAGGTAATATTATCCCCATTTTATTACAAAGGAGGAAGTTGAAGTTGAGAGGTGAAGTACTTTGCCAGCTGCCATGTAATTAGTACATGTCAGAAGCAGAATTTGAACTCAGATTTTCCTGACTTTAATTCCAGAACTCTTCTTCATACACCATGATACCTCTTATATATAGCTGCTATAGTGTATACAGAAGAAGGCATTTTGTGAACTTTAAAGTACTAGGTAATTGTGAGTTGTTATCATGGACACACATGGAGTATATAATATTACACATCTGCTATGTGGTCTTTACACTATAGCCACCCATATGTGTGTGTAATGTGCATGTGTGTGTATGATGTGTATTTCCAAAAGACATAGATAAAATAGGTACATGTATATATCATATTTTGCTAGTTAGCTCTGTATCTTAACTTGAGAATCTTGAATGATTCAGTGACTATGATCTGGCTTCCCTTGATTAGTTCAGATTTAGATGCCAAATTCATCACTTTCTTCTGTTTTCTGACTTCTACTCTCTGACTGTCAAACTTTAGTAGACACTCTTTCACCCAATGTACCTGTTGCACGACATACTTCTTGGCCAACTCTACAAATGAAAACAAATATGAGCTCTGAATAGCCAGGCAAAGAAAGTTAGCTGGGTCCCCCGTACACTTTCAAGACTTCTAGGAGATTTTGATAGGCACACCCAATTAGTCAGCTGCCATTTATTAAGTGCCTACTATGTTCCAAACAGTTTACCAAGCACTGGACAAAGAAGATACAAGATAGTCTCAAAGAGCTCATAGTGTAATGGAAGAGACAGAATTCCAACAGCTATGTACAAACTAGAGATAATATCAGAGGAAAAACACTAAAAATAAGAAGGAATGGAAAAGGCTTCCTGAAGAGAAGGAAGCCAGGGGAACCAGGAGGCAGAGATGAGAGGGGAGAGAGTTATAGGCCTGAGAGAAAGTTAGTGTAAATTCAGAGAGGAGGCAGAGTTCCTTGTTCATGGAACAGCAAGGAGGCAGATGTCACTGGATCACAGAGTACATGTAAGATAGTAATGTGCAATAATGGACTTTGGAAGTCAAACAAAGGATTTTATATTTGATCCTAGAGATAATAGGGAGCCACTGGTGTTGATGGAAATGGTGGGTAGTGATATATTCAGACTTTCTGGAAGATCGATTTGAGAGCTGAGTGGAGAACGCAGAAAATATAGTTTTTATTCTTATTCAAGAGATAACAAAAGGAACATATCCCATGACAGAAGGAAGAAATAGAAGGAAAAAAAAAAAGAATGAAGTCAGAATGGGAGATACGAAGGAATCCATAACAGTGTAGAGAGTTTTGAAAATGGAGAAATATAAAGGAGAAAAGGATAATTAAGGAAAGAGGTGAAAAGAGAAAAGGAAGGAGCAGTAATAGTCCCTTAAATTGGTACAGCCATTTACAGTATACAGAAAACTTTCACATTCATTTGCTGCCCTCTACAACAACCCTCTTAGGAAAGTACAGAAAGAATTACTGTCATCACCCTTGTTTTACAAATTAAGAAACTGAAGCCATGGAGGTTAATGGTCTTGCCCTAGCCTATATAGCTAATAAGTGATGGCCCAGAACTGGAATTTAGGCCTTTTGACTCCTGGTCTGTCCCACCACAAAGGGAAAATACTAGAAAGAAGGTTGGGGAAAGTAAATGAGTATGGAAACTTAAGAAAGAAGGACATGAATGGCAAAGAAAAGAAAAGAGAGAAAAAAGACTAATTAAAGCTTAGGGTGGTGGGAGGGACTTAATCATTGGGAGAGAATGAGTTAGAATTTTAGGGTAAAGATTTGGGGATGGACACATAAAATTACAGAATATTAGATAGAAAAGAAACTTTACATGTTTCTTATCTAATTTCCTCTTTTTATGTATAAGGAAACTGAAAACCAGAGAGTTGAAGTGACATCCAGTAAGAGAACTTGAGTTAGAACCCAGAATAGTCAGTCTGCTGCATTGTCATCAAAATGATCATAAATAATTTAATAGTATGACTCCATTTAAAGTAAATCCCCAGAGACAAGGAAAAAGTCCATTGTCTGATGAAAAAAATTCCTTTGTAATAAAATTAGCCATATCTTTTTTGTCTCTAGATTTTTGTACTCTCTTCCTCTTCAGGAAAGTTATTCCCATTTAGTACATAATTATCACCACAACTGGGAAACAAGGTTATCTACAACATAAGAAGAAAAAGAAAATCTCTGAAGGCTCCTTGGTGTAGCCCTTTGAAGTACTTAATATATAACATAGCTGTATGTTAAGTACATAATACATATGAGTTTAAAGACTGATAGAACTTTAAAGGACCTTGGAAATCATTTAGTTCAACCCATTCATTCTGTGAATGTAGAAACAGACCAAAGAGATTAAATGATTTACTTGGCACAGAGGTAAGAATAGGAGAAGAAGTTGCATGGAGAAGAAAATTAATTTCCCCTTTCCTCTCTTTTTTCAGCTCTAATTAGTTATTATACAAATGTTGCAATAATATCACCATAGAATAATATCATTTAATTAAAATTCACAGTTAGCAAGTAACATTCTGTATCATCTGTCTACAAAGCTAAATAGACATAGTCTGTGATATCTAGTTGAAATGTTTTCATGTGCAAAGTACATTATCTACAACAGCTTTTTGAAATAGATAATGCAAGTGTTAAAAACAACTGCACTTTATGGGTGTTACGTTTGAGATTCAGATAAGTAATTTATCTACAGTTACTCGATTGGGAAGTGTCAGAACTTTTCACTATACCATGCTTATTTATCTCCCTGTCTTCTAGAAGATCACAGGGAATATCAGTAGCAGGGCTGACTCTAGGTAAAGTATTGAAGTAGTCAGAATTTGTCTTTGAGTTTCCCTCTCCCTCCCTCTCTCTCTCTCTCTCTCTCTCTCTCTCTCTATATGTCTCTGTCTCTCTCTCCCTCTCTCTCTCTTTTCCTCTCCATCTCCTTCCCCCTTTCTCTCTCCCTCTGCCTCTCTGTCACCTTCCCTCCCTGTATCTCTGTTTTTCTGTCTCTGACTCTTTTTCTCTCTGTCTCTATGTCTCTGTCTCTCTATCCCTGTCTCTGTCTGTCTCTCTGTCTCGCTGTCTGTCTCTGTCTCTCTTTCTCTGTATCCTAACTTGCCCAAGTTCAAAATCCCACATGAATCCAAGGCCTGCATCCCAAGTCTTTCTACCTCCAAAGTCAGATCTCTAACTGCCATGCTATACTCTATCTTGTATTCTATATTTTAAAAATAGAGAGCAAGGAGTGAACACTGCTAAAGATAAAGGAATGAATACTGAATATTGAATAAATAATTATTATTTGTCTAGAGTAGGGGTTGCATATAAGTATTCATAAATTTCAAGGAGAATACTACATACACAGAGGAAAGGCTAAATGGAGAAAGTAGGATATTGCAAGGTATTTTTAAGAAGAGAATGCTTGGTAGTATTGAGTAGAGAGTAAAAACAAAATTTCCACACATGCTTAGTGGCTCGTAGAAACTGATAAGTAAGGAGTGTCATTCCTAAATTCAGTATTATGGTTCAATCCTTTTATTATCTGTAATGGTACAAGTAGCATATGAAGAGAGCTAAAGATCTTGACATATGGAGGTAAATATGAATGTACAAATATGACTGACATTAGAGGAATTGTGAATGATAACTAGAATATAGCAACGAAAGGGCACTCTGATCCTTAACTTGCTCTGTTAGTGACTTTATTAGTGTTGGTACTTCCTTCATCCATGCTTTCTCATCTTATTCTGCTGTTGTCTATTTCCTCCCATAAATCCTTCCTTAGGGGGAACATCAGCATGCTAACAGCTTTCCTCTACTTGTCTTACCTTTGTGTGAATACCAGTGGCACACCCGAGTTCTCTATTAGTTAGACCTCCTGTTTACACAGCTGGTCTATTCCTTCTTCTGTGGACACAGAGCACACTGGTGATGTCTTTTACATCAGTTCTTCATTTGCAATGAATTACAGCCAACTCCTGCCCATGATGTCTCTCTATTATGTTTGAGGAGAGCCATAACTATAATTCTTTAGATGATTATGATGATTCATGACTCACAGTATTGCATCACCAGAAGAATATTAATATTAAAGATAGACCTTTGTTTCTGAGAGATGCTTGGGATTATTAAAAATGTGTAATTTTCCACAGGCAATCCAATTTGTTTTCTACCTACTGTTCAATTCTGCACCCAGCTCATTATCAATTTGCCTATTTTGTCCCGAGTCCATTTACTAATGACTGAGCTCTATAGGTTACCTATCCATCTGTATATGATAATCTGAATATGGGTATTCTTCATTTACTTGGCTTTTCTATTATGAATAGTTTGACCAAAATCTTCTGAGTAATTATGAATCCATTTAAGATATTCTTCAGTGTTGTAGTATCAATTAATTGTTGATACAATTAGTACGATGTCATCCTCACCATCAGAAAATCTAGAGGCTCTCCATTACTCTGTTCTACTTGGACTCTGTGATGGATGTACTCCAACTTCTTTGAGGTAGTACTTATCTTTTTGTTTTATTTTTCATTTATAAAATTCAACTCTGTTGCTTTATTTTCCCAGGAATCTTATATGATTTTGACATGTGCATGGGAAATATCTTTTTGGAGGAGAGCCATGAGGCAGTGTATTGCTCTGCTTTTTGAAGTTATTTTCTTCAACATTTTGTGCCTCTTTTACTGAGTTGTTAATTCTCTTTTCATCACTCTCTTGCATCATTCTCATTTCTTTCCCAGCTTTTCCTCTAATGCTCTTATCTTTTTCTTCAACTCTTCTAAGAATTCTTTTTGGACTTATGTCCAATTAGCATTTTTCTTTGTGGTTTGCTTGTAGTTTTTCATTTTATTGTCTTATTCTGAGTTTCTGCCTTTGTCTTCCCTGACACTGTAGTAGATTTTTATGGTCAAGTTCGAAGACAGTTCCAAAGTTCCATCCAGTTCCATAGGATGAAAAATGCTATCCAACCCTAAAGAAATAACTGATAGAGTCTGAATAGTTTGAAGCATTCTTTGTTACTCCCTTTTTTGGTCTACATTTTGTTTGCAACATAGCTAATATAAAAATGTTTTGCATGATTGCAGATAGATAATCTATATTAGATTGCTTACCTTCTCAAGGAGGGGAGAGGGAAGGAAAGGAAAGAATTCAAAATTTAAAAAAACTGTTTAAAATTTTGTTTTACATATAATCAAGAAAAAAATTAAAGGATTAAAAATAAATTGCAATTGACAAACCTATCCAAGTAGCATGCTGATGAAAAAAAATGACATAATTGGCTTCTGGGGATCACAAAAGCAAAAAATCCCAGTATTACCATTTTGTTATAAAACCTAAACTTTTCTCCAAATATTCCTGGGAGAGGAAACATGACAGTCATGCTAAAATTACCTCTTATTTGCTTTTGTAATACTTCAGTGATTCATAGCAATGGTGACATCTTTTCAGGGCATTATATTCCAAAGATAAGAAGGGAATGTTCTGGGCAGTAGTGGGTTAGAAGTTCTTTATGCAATTCAAATTATTCTTGGCATAATTGGTCAGTGGAATAGAATCTCACTATCCTCAGAGCCTTGGGCTTTTAAACCTATGCTTACTTACTGTACTGATTAAGTAAGTGATAAACTGAGATAAAGTAGTATACTCCTCTGGCAGAATACATGTCAAATAAGATAAATTTATGTTTTCAACTGAGTTCTTCAGGGCAGGAATTTTATTTCCCCTACCTCTTAGTCCAATTTTCTTTATTATGCATTATAGTATAATTATGATAGTTGAGTATTCAAGTAATACTGAAACTATGGTTATGAGATTAAGGAATTTTTTTTTTAATCAAGCATTTATTTTTCTCTTTCTCCTACCTAAAAAAGAAAAAAAAACCTCATGTAACAAATATGCATAACCAAACTAAACAATTTCCTATGTTGGCCACATGTAAAAATATGGATCTCATTCTGAATATTTCATTTGTTAGCTCTCTGACTGGTGGTAGGTAGCTTAATTGTTTATCATTGGTCCTCTGGAATAATGGTTGATCATTTCACAGAGCTCTTAAGTCTTTGGAAATTGTTTATTTATACAATGCTATTATTATACTATAAATTGTTTTACTGGTTATGCTCACTTCACTCAACATCAGTTCAGATAAGTTTTCCAAAGTTTCTCTGAAACAATCTTTTTCGTCATTTCTTACATGAGTGCCAAGGAAAATTTAAGCATATTTTCAAAATTCCTTATTCTAGAATCATGAAAAAGAATTTTATTAGTTTCATATTGAAGAAACTAATAATAATAACATTAATAATAGCTAGTATTTTTTTCTTGTATTTTTAAGTTTGCAAAACACTTTACATGTTATCTCAATTGTGCTTATGACAGTCTTGTGAGCTAGATGCTATTACTATTCCCATTTTACATATGAGGAAACCAAGACTGAGAAAGATTAAATTACTTGCCCATGATGACACAGCTAGTAAATGCCTAAAGTGAGATTCAAACTCAGCTCTCCCTCTTCCATCTAAGCATTGATATATAGTAATAAGAATATATAATGTGTGTGTGTAATAAGTAAATGTCTGGAAAATGGAAATTCATTTTACTGATTCCCGTTTATTTGTTAGCTTCTGAACAACAGTAATGTTAATAATTATTAACTCATTTATTAAGTTATCAGTACTGGAATTTTTAATTAACCTTTTACTTTGATTTATTCTTTTCCTTTAAAAAATAAATGCAGACTCTCATCATTAGTTTTTTTTCTTAATCTGATACAAGCATAAGTTTTCTGAAATATAATTGTATATAGGTATCCTTTGATGGGAAATACTCATCCTTTCAAAAGTATCATCTACAACATTGTGAATCATCATTGCCATGGCAGTAAACTTTTTAAAAACTGGATCTGGAATTAACATGTATGTGTGTATTTAGGGGATAGGGCCAGTAAGGTTTTGATAGATGTGACTGTCTATCATGTACATGTTCTTTCCATTTTAAGAAGACTTTAGTGATTATTGAAGAGAGTAAAATTTTTGCATGATAAAGAGCTGCTTTTCTAATATATATATATATATATATATATATATATATATCAGAAGGTTTCCTTTATACATGATTAAGTATACTATGTTATCTGTGAAAAGCAATCTGTGTTTTGAAAGAGAGTGTTATGCACTTCTGCATAAAGAATGCTACATTGATGAAGAATGGTTCTAAATGCTCATCTTCAAGAGGGTTATTGAAATATTAATTCAGGCTATGCAAATCTGAAAAGAAGTGTAACAAAGAGAATTTTCTGGTGACTAATAAATGCAAAGGGAATCAGTTTTCCTGTTAGGATAGAAGCATAAGTACTGTTGCTATCTCTGAATAAGTTCAGACTTTATATTAAAAGAAAGTCTCCCATGTAAATCTGACTATGTTTCTTCCAAAGCTTCCAACAGAACTTCTAAATCATTCAATTAATAAGACTCTCTTAATTCTGTTCTATAGGAAGCATTAAAAATTTAGCAATTAGAAATACAGAATATTAAACTTCTCCAGGGTTTTCAAGAACATGAGGAATTTGTCTGACAAAGGTATTGTAACCCCGCCAATATATTATACATAAATATAATAAAAATAGTCATCCATTATTTTCTCTGTAGTATTATTCTTACTAATAATCAACATTTTATAATACTTTATGTACATTGCTTAACTTGAGATTCAGAACACTGTAAGATAGATGCCACAAGCATTATTTCTTCATTGTATAAATGAGGAAGCAGGTTGAGAAAAGTTAAATAACTTACATGTTAACTCAATCAATAAAGTCTCAGAGACAGGATTCCAATCCACACCTTTCTGTCTCAAATTCCCTTGCTTTAGCAACTATCTTATGCTGTTTTGTGCTATTGGGGGAAATTTTATGTTTTTTATTCCAATTAATCTTCCTTATATTGTGATCTCTACCTCACCCCCAATCATCCATTTAACTACATTCTTCAAACTCCAACACCTTTACTAAGTTTTTTTTAATGAAGCAAAGAAACGTTGAGATTCAAACCTGCCTCCCTGTGAAACCTTAAGCAAATGCAATTAACTTTTTTTCTTGTCTGTGGTATTCACCCTTTATCTGACTCTACCCACATTCACTGGAGCTATCTTGTATATTCATTAAATAATAGTTATCCAAAGTCAAAACTCCCTATCTCCACACCATACACACACATGTGCCTGCACACACATGCACACACATGTGCATGCGCACACACATCAAAATTATACTCTTTGGTCACTCCTGTTTCTGTTAAGTATCTCCATTCTTTCAGCTATCAATGCTTGACCTGAATCATTTTTGACTCCTCTCTCCTCTTTAGATCTTATACCCCATCGTTTACCAAATTCTGTTGATGTTGCCTCTGAAATGTCTTTTTGTATTCATCCAAATATACATCCATATATCTATCTATCCACCCACTCCCTTCCAGAACTGTTGTCTCCTTTCCTAGTCCCTTATTACCACTCACCTGAACAATATCGACTGCCCTTACTAAGTCAGTTTGATACAATTTAAGAAACATTTATTAAGAACCTATTTGTGGTATAACACAGCTAAAAAAGCAAGCCTTGCTACCAAGGTACTTGGAATAATCTGCTAGGACAAGGGGAATGAAATACTAGTAACTGTAAGAAATGAGAAGACAATCACAGACACAACGTATGTGTTACGACCAGCTTTGATAGACTGGACTCTTCTCAGCAATGCAGGGCTATAAGACAACTACAGAAGACGCATGATGGAGAGAGATGTCTACATTCAGAGAAAGAACTAGAAAGAACAGAGTTTGAATGCAGATTGAAGCAAACTCCCTGCTCTCTTTCTTTTTCCTAACATAAAGAATCCTGTCCCCTCGTAACGCTGTTGTTCTTTTGTTTCAGTGATATCTGACTCTTCATGTTCCCATTGCTGGGGGGGGGGGTCGTCTTTCTTGGCAAAGATACTGGAATTATCTGCCATTTCCAGCTCATTTTACAGATGAGGAAACTGAGGCAAACAGGGTTAAGTGACTGCCCGAGTAACACGATTAGTAAGTGTCTGAGGACAGATTTGGACACAGGAAGATGAGTCTTCCAGACTTTGAGCCCAGCTCTCTGTCCGCTGCCCCACTCAGCTGCCCGAAGAGAAATGCACATAGTTATAACCTGTTATTCCCAATGACAAGGAGCTAAGTACAAGGACCATTGAAGGAACGTGGTGACTGCAGGAAAGAAGCCTCCTTTTTTCCAAACAGAAAAAAGCTCTAGTGCCCTTTGCTAGGTGCAATTCAAATATTTGTTATTCACCAGATGTCCCTTGAGCCACAGCTTTTCTTTAGCTATTACTTCTGCCTGGAATGACCTTATCACAGTTGCTTCCTGTTGAAATTCTAACCTTCTTTAAGGCCCACTTCAGATGACACCTCAGTTAGTCAATAAACATATACCTCAGTATATAATCTTCCTTAGTTACTCTCTATTACATGTGATTCTTACTACATTGTCAATACTGTGTTCTTTATTAGAGCCTAACAGAGAACCTAGGGCACAGTAGATATTTTGTTGGGCCTACAGTCAGGAAGATTTATCTTCTTGAGTTCAAGTCTAGTCTCAGACATTTGATAGTTGTGTGACTCTGGGCAACTCACGTAACCCCTTTTTGTCTCAGTTTCTTCATCTCTAAAATGAGCTAGAGAAGGAAATGGCAAACCACTCCAAGTGTCTTTGCCAATGAAGAGTCAGACATGACTGAAAAAACAAATGAACAATAAAACAGAAAGCCTGGCACATAGAAAGTATATTATAAATGTTTGCTGATTGATTGAATTGTTCTCAAATTGTTTCAGGGATATTGTTTTTCTCAGTCTTATTAGACTACAATCTACCTGAGATATGAGACCATGTTCTGTACTTCTGTAACAAAAAACTTTTGTATGCAGTGAAAAAGATAGTGCATTGGAACAAAGACAGCACTAAATACTTGTTGATTGATTGATTGACCCAAAGTTAAGAAGGACTGAATTTTGAACCGACATCTATCACCAACCAGCAGCAGCAGCAGCAGCCCCAGCAGCAACTAGCGTTTGTATAGTTGTTTAATATTTGCAAAGTGCTTTATAATCTCATTTTATCTTTATACTGACCTACATGTTATTATTAATCCCATCTTACAGATGAGAAAGTTGAATCAGACAGAGATTTAAGTGAATTGCCAAGGGTCCTAGGAAATGTCTTTGATTGCATTTGAATTTGGGTCATTTTTACTCCAACCAATCTAGCTATTTTAACTAGTATGACCAACTCCATTACAGCTGCTTTAAAAGTAAAGGTAATAGGGGCAGCTAGGTGGCAGTGAATAGAGCACTGGCCCTGGCGTCAGGAGGACTTGAGTTCAAATCCAGTCTCAGACACTTAACACTTACTAGCCATGTGACCTTGGGCAAGTCATTTAACCCCAATTGCCCTGCCTTCCCCCTCAAAAAAAAAGGTAATAATACTTGTGCTACTGACCTCATGAGGCTTCTGTAAAAAACGTACCTTGAAAAACTTTGAAGTATTGCATAAATATGAATTATTGTCTTTTATCTTCTATATGACATCTCAGCTTTAGGTATCCCTAAAACATATGGAGTATGTGTGTGGGCATGGGTGTGAGTGAGGGTGTGTGTAACAAATCGTTCTTTGGTTGATTGGTTAATTTTAAGGTGCTTGAGTATATAGTACACATCTTTTATGTAAAGAAGTTTATTAAGTCTCCAAATGGTACCTAATAAATTCAGTGAACTGAATCAACCAACATGAATGATGATGATGATGATTTAGGATTATTAAGATACTTGTAGAAAAAGGAAATGTGGCCTAATGCATAGAGGGCAGGCCTCAAAGTCACAAAGGTCTAGGTTCAAGGCTTGTCTTGACACATATGACCTCTGTGATCATTGGGGATTCACCTCTCAGTACTCTCCAGGCAGTTCAGTAAGACCACAGGCAGCTGGAAGAGTTTCTGATTTCTCTTAGTAGGAGTTCCTTACATTGATAAAAATCATAGGTTTAGAGCTAATAATGATGATGTTGATAGTAGGAGTAATATTAATAATGCTAAAATACGTAATATTAAGATGTGATGTTATATGAATGCTACTGGGGGAGAAGACCCCAGAATTGTTTTGTTAGTCACTCATTTACTTTGATACATGCTTGGTTTTCTGGTTCAGACATTTCCTGTTCACTCATACCTCATCTTGTACAGCTCTTAATTTCTTCAAGATCAGCTGAATAAAGAATGTTGTTATGGACTGAAGCAGTGTTTGTATTTTATAATGCAAATTGAACTGATGACTAGTCAAAAAAAGGCAGGAGGAAAATGGATGCTTGCAGATTTGATTTTTTTCATTAATGTTAGTACCTCGCTTTGCTATTATGTTGGGCTCCAGGCTTTCTTAGGACCTCTGGGAACCTAGAGGAGACAGGCCCCAGAGATGATGCCTCAAACAGGATGGGGGTTGTTGTTCCTGAGCCTCATGGCCATGGCCCATGGGGTTCGGAAGGGTCATGATCTGCTTAATGTCTGCATGGATGCTAAACACCACAAGGCAGAGCCTGGTCCAGAAGATGGCCTTCGTCAGCAGTGTAGCCCATGGAAGAAAAATGCCTGCTGCACTGTAAACACAAGCCATGCCACCCACAAAGACACTTCTTTCCTGTACCACGTCAACTATAACTACTGTGGAAATATGACCCTAGCCTGTAAATGCCACTTTATCCAGGACACTTGTCTCTATGAGTGCTCTCCCAACCTAGGACCCTGGATCCAGCCGGTGTCCTCAAGCTGGCGGAGGGAAAGGATC
The DNA here is from genome assembly GCF_028583685.1 of Petaurus breviceps papuanus. Taxonomy (NCBI): domain Eukaryota; kingdom Metazoa; phylum Chordata; class Mammalia; order Diprotodontia; family Petauridae; genus Petaurus; species Petaurus breviceps. The sequence continues at coordinate 3,358,206 of NW_027185793.1, forward strand.
TGAATGTTTCCCTGTGCAGGGAGGACTGCCGATCCTCATTTACCTGCAAAGAGAGCTGGCACAAAGGCTGGAACTGGACTTCAGGGATTAACAAGTGCCCAGCTGAGGCTGCCTGCCACCCTTTCACATTTTACTTCCCCACACCAGCCTCCCTATGTGAGAACATTTGGAGTCACTCTTATAAAGCAAGCTCTTTTGGTTGGGGCAGTGGCAAATGCATCCATATGTGGTTCGACCAGCCCAGGGAAACCCCAATGAAGCTGTGGCTAAATATTATGCTTTTGGCTCTGCCCCAGGCATCTTCAGTTGGGGGGTCAGTTTCCCCTTCTTGACTTTGACGCTGCTGTTGCTTCTCTGGGGTTAACCCTCATCAGGCATCAAATCTAACCAATCTATGTGCAAACCCCAGCCAAGATTTACTCCCAGTCTGAGAACCCTGGACCCCAGCATCCTGCTTGACACAGTCTGACTCTCGTGAAACCCTGGCTTCCCAAGTTGAATTCTTCCCCCCTCAAACCTGAGTTGTCTGCTTGGAAACCTATACCCCCACACACTTTGGATTTCACATTCCCCACCCCACTACTGAGGGAGCCAAGGAGGGAGTGCCTTCCTTTCTCCCCACTTTTAAGAAGCTCCAACCTCTTCCTCTGCATAGCCAAGTCCACTTACCCCCCTTCTCTTCTTTAGGGGAAACTAGATATGATTACTTCCCTCTCTAAAGTAAAACCCCCTTACTCCTTTCCAATAAGGATCATTTCATTGATTATATTTGTATCCCTAGTACCTGGTCCATATATAAGTAGGTGCTTAATAAATGTTGATTGATACAAAAAAAAAATATTAGTACCTCCATTAACTAGAAGATGAGTATCCACCCTTGGGAGTTTAGACAAAAAGAGAAAACAGTCTTTGTAGAATCATTTCTTTTCTTAAATTATTAATATTGACTTTGAATGGAAGTTGGAAATTACAGTTGGATGAATTTTATTTAGTATCCTTCTTTTAAAAGCACACACAAGAACCTGAAAGGAAAAAAATGATTTGGTGCTATGGAGCTGGATTAGAAGAATGGCTTCTTTGTGAGGGCTTATTCCTTATATAAGTTTTAGAACCTGAAACAAGTATTTCAAAGAATATATATTTGATTTAACACTTTCCCCAAGGAGTCCAAGGCAAAGAATGCAAATCCTGTTATGTTACGCTTATGTGGTAGAGTTCTTAGGAGGATGAGTTGGCCCTGGGATAGAAAAGGACAAATTTGAACCTATGTGGTAGTAGTTCTGATTTTCAGAATTTTCAAGAAATAAGCCAACCAGGACTGATATACTCCTTTTCTTGTAGATACTGAATCTTCTACAGAAAACATGATTATTCTTTTGTTACCTCCCTCCTTACTTCTGCCTCATGGGATCCCTTTTTTCTTCAAGTCTCGACAAGGACTCTGGAGCCGATCTTCCCTCCTCCTGCCCTTACATAAGCACCTTATATTTATCTTATATACATTCTGTTTATACATTATCTAACTATCTGTATCTCTGTCTCTGTGTACACACACACATACACACACACAAACACTATCTCCCCCCATTAGAATCTTAAGTTCCTCAAAAACAGGAACTATCTCACTTTAGTCTTAGTATCAGCAGTGACTAGAACGGTGTTAGACGCATAACAGGGCTTCTAGGTGGTACAGGGGACAGCCACCTGACCAAGAGTCAAGAAGACTCTTCTTCCTGAGTTCAAATCCAGCCTCAGACACTTACAAACTGTCTGACCCTGGGCAAGTCACTTAACCCTATTTGCCTCGGTTTCCTCATGTATAAAATGAGCTGGAGAAGGAATAGGCAAACCCCTCCAGTATCTCTGCCAAGGAAACCCCAAATGGGATGTAACAACAATGCAATATTCATAATGCCTATGGTGACTATAAATATGCTGGTAGAGTTATCAATCACAAAATGTAACAGGCTCTCTACATGGAGGAGATAGCCAGAACATTTATTCAAATACCAGAAAGCTGAGTCCCCAAACCAGAAAGTTGAAGCCATCACAGTAGCCACAGTAGGCACACATACTTAATGCAGTGAACACCCACATTCTCAAACCTTCAAAACAAAATAGACTCCCTCAGGCAAAGATCCTCCTCTCCTCAGTCATGGTAACTGCTCAGCCTCCATGCAGCTCACTCCCAGCAGCTGCAACCCCCACTGTTCACATCCCAGCAGTCTTCAGCAGGAGTCCTCAGCAGAAGTTCTGGTTGGCTCTCAGAAAAAGTTCACACTGCCACTGCTTCCAGTCACCATTCTGGCTCCAGCCCAGCCCCTTCCCAGCTCCAGCTCCTTCCTACTACGTCAGTGAGTTCAAGGGGCATGGAAGATCTTCAAATCCCATTACCATTACATGGGGTCACAAAGAGTCTGACAAAAAGACCAAATAAAGATGATACATAATAAGCAGTTGATTGCTGTTTGCTTACTGACTGACTACATAGAATTGAGCTACTTTTATATTTCCTATTTTTCCTCGGTGTTTCTGTTTCCATATTAGCTTATGATGATAGTCAGTGCACAACCACTTATCAGATACCTTCTATGGCCTAGGCCCCGTGCTAAGCCATGAGGATACAAAGAAAGATAAAAATAACATATAAATAACTATTTACAAGGAGAGAGAGCTTCTTAGAGTTACAGGGGTAAGTTGGGGTACAGGTGGATGCCAAAGAGAGGTGAGTAGCCCTGTAAAGGACTTAGCAACTCCTCACACCAAAAGTGCTAGTTCTCCCTGAATGACCTATAAACCCCTCAAGAAGCTATAGTATGTGCAGTGACCACAACCTGATAAAATGGTCTTGGGAGACTGGCTGGACAAGGAGGATAATGGACAGGCCTCAAAGCCATCAGTGGTTTAGGGCGGTGTCTACCCCAGGCAGGTGAGCGCCACCCACAGCAGAATGGGCAGACAACACTTTGTTCCAGTGGCCAAGAAAGTGGCTGAAGCGGGAACTGTGGAGCACTTAGAGCTTGATCAGACACGGAAGGAGCCGAGGTCATCGAATGCAACCTGGGCCATCACCGGTTGCCTTGACTTTTGTTTTGCCACTGAACGTCGATGACTCTGGAAGATAAAGTGAGGCGGATAACCTTGTGTAACCCTGCCTCACTTAAATCAAGTGAAGATATTACCCAGTACTGTCACTGGTCCTCTTCAAGAATAAAGGATAAACAACATATATGTATCTATGCATAGAGAGAGAGACATACAGTGACAGAGAGATACAGACAAAACAGAGGAGACAGAAGAAGAGGAGAGGGAGCAGAGATGTAGCAAAAAGGGGAAGGAGAAGGAAAGGGAATGCATTAGTAGCTGGGAGAATGAAAATGGGCCTCCTGCAGAATGTACGATTAGAGTCAAGGTCACCTCAGCACCTGGCATTGGAGTGGGGAGAGGCTTGAGTCAGTTAAAAGCTATTGCAATAGACCAGGCAGTAAGGACCAGACCAATACCAGGGTTGTGGTACTGACTGAAAAAAAGACAAAAATGAAACAATTCCTGCTTCCAAGGCACTTCCATTCCAAAAGGGACATGGCATACAAACATATGTAAATATATAATACAAATACAAGGTAATTTGGTGAGGCGACACTAGCAGCTCAGGGAATCTAGAAAAGCTTTCCCTTGAGCAGAGATAGGAAGGAAATTGAAGAGGTGGTCATGAGGAGGGGATGTACTCCAGCCATGGGAAAGGCCGTCAAGCCTGTGCAAAAGCACAGATGAGAAATGGAGACACAACAAGCAGGTCAGTTTGAATATACTTTACAGTATATGATGAGGTGTAATAGAGAATAAGAATGGAAAAGCAAATTGAAGCCAAGATTTGAAGGGCCTGTTTAAGCTTCTAAAGACAGTCTTCTAGCATTCTAAGTTAGTAGTGAAGCATTGGGCCTGCAGTCTGGAAGACCTGAGTTCAAACCCTATCTCAGACACTAGCTGTGTGACCCAGGGTGAGTTACTTAACTTTTATTTCTCTGTTTCCTCATCTGTAAAATGGGGAGGATACGACCTTTTTATACTACTAATAATAGTGGCAGGCTTGTTGTAAAGATAAAATAAGATCACATTGGTAAAAAGGCTCATAGCACAGTACCTAGCACATAGTAGGCACTGTATAAATGTTATTGTTGTTATTATTATTATCTTATAGCATGCTTTAAATCAATTGCCTCCCTGTTATGGATTGCATATTTTCAAATTTGGAAGTAGTGAAGGCAAATGGATAATTCGAAGTGGTGATTTACAGGAGATATGTTGCCATTAGCTGTAGACACTCCATCATACATACCCTGTGCATCTTCTGTAAAATAGAAAGCCAGTTCAGAACTCACTATTTCAAGTATCTGGTAACCTTAGAGGAGAGAGAATGGTTCCTAGCCAAGCCCCTGAGGGGGAAATTGCTTGGAGGGTGGGAGGAACAGAACCTCCATCTCCTTTCCCAACCCCCAACCCCCATCCCTCCAAATCCCTTTTCTAGAGGATAACCTTGTACACTTGAGAGGGTCTTGATTTCTCATCAATGTCCTAGAGAAGTCCTAGGAATAGCAGTGACTTATGGCACTGATTCCAAGTGTCTGCAGTAGGAAGTGAGGACAGACAGCTTCAGGACTGTAGAAGGGGCCCATCAGAAAGCTGCACCATACCCAAAGGCGAAAGCTGGAGCACTCCATGAGAGCACTTCTGAACACTGAGTCCTCCCTTTGCCACTTGTTCTCTGAGCCTACTTTTCCCTGGGCCCTGTGTGCCCACTTGGGCAGTGCATCACCGACTTTTAGGGGAATGTTTCATACCAACTGTTATTACTATGCTACTTTAATAAATTGTGCTTCCAAAAAGCTGAATAGACCTAATTGATATCAGCTGCTAATTAACAAGGGAAGCACACCAGTGAAAGATCAGGAGCTATTGCATTAGACAGACATTCCTCCGCACACCAGGCCCCAGGCCCCAGTCCCTCAGTGTCTCCTGAGGGGACATCCGTGAGGGTGGAAGGTGAAGCCTTGCTCTGGGGCACCAGCCTGCCAGTGTGAGTGGGGAAGTGGGTGCTCCACAGCATGTGCTTCCCAAAGCAGCCTGAGTTTAGTCTTTGGTCCGGCCAGGTGACCTTAGGTGAGTTATTTATTCTCTGAGGCACAATTAGCTGCTCATCTATAAAGTGGGAATAATATGCCCTCTGCCTACCTCACAGTAAACTGACATAATGTATGTAGAATTCTTTGGAAGCATAAAATGCAGCATAAATGTGAGTTGTTATGGGGATGATGATGATGATGATGATGATGATGATGGTGACAGTTTTAGCATGATCAATCTTTGGCCACCACTTACCAATATAATTCTTTACTTTATACAGGAAGGTCAACATAGGGCATTTGTGGTGTGGAAATTCCTTCCATAAGCAGATGGCCAGCAATTCATGACTTTAATAGATAAGTCCTAAGAGATTCTCTGAGTCATATAAAAGATAAGTTTTTCCCAAAGGCACAGCTACTGTTCATGTCAGTGTTCATTTGATTTTGTGTTAATTTGATTAATTTCAGAAGTAGAATTTGATCCCAGGTCTTAGCTGGAAGGAATTTACTCACCAGTCACTCTCTAAGTTGACAAATTCACACATCTAGACCAAAATTTTAAAAATATGGACATAGAGATGCTTGTCAAACTGACTATGCAAATCAGAATTTTTTATTTTTTAAGTGCCCTAGGTTCTAATTTAGAAGATATATTTTCTCACAGCCTAAAGTTTTCACCCTCAAAGTTTCCTAGGTGTCATTTTCTTTGCTATTTCTTTTTTTTTCAGATCATAATGAAGTCATTGATAAATTGTGATTTACAAACACCCACTGTTCTATAATGCATGAATCTATTATGGGTAAATAACTATAGTAGATTCTGCTTATTGGAATCACTTTGGCAAATGGTGATTTGAATGTGTTATCTGGATACTTTAATTATAAGGAGACCTTGGTGAAACACCTTAAGATCACTTCTAAATCACAGTTTACAATTCTTGCCAAAGTGAGCATTTGTAACTCTAAAGAAATCTGCTAACTTTGTTCAGTTAGAAAAATACAGCTCTTAATATTCTAAGCCTTGTAGAGGTTGCTTAATTCTAGGAAGTTTGGACTTGAAGTAATTATTCTATGCTAGTAAGAACCATGAAGTTTTCCCGGAACATAGTTCTCAACCTGTCAGTGACAGAGCCTTGGGAGACATGTATCTACCAATCCTAAAATTTAAGGCAAAAAAAAATTCTGTAGACTAGATAAACAATGTGCTCAGTATATACATGTTATTTCATATATATTAATGTAATTAATGGAATATACATTTACATGATTTAGAATTATTGCTGTATCCATAGTATTTTTGTCCCATATTTTCTCAATGGATACTTCTAGTACAATTCTGTCGTGGGGCTGAGGGATGGGGGAGATAGGAAAGACTGAATTTTTGTTGTTGTTATTGTTAAAAAATATCTTGGAGCCCCTGCCTCAATTTAATCACAACATAATTTAATTAAAATATGTTATTTAAACACTTAAGATGTTCCTTACACTGTGTTAAGTGCTAGGGAATATAAAATGAAACTTTTTACCTTCAGGAAGCTAACATTCTAATGGGGGAAACAGATCTTATAGGGGATTGGTGGTCAGAGAAGAAAATTTTGATTTAAGGAGTTACAGAGATGGTGAGGTGATTCCTAGGGCAGTCTATTGACCTGCACTTTTCACATGTAATGACAGTATTGATTGGAATACTATGCCCCAAAATAGCTACTTACCAAGGAATTACATAGAGGGAAAAAATAATTATTGAGTCTCTAGAGTCACTGTGGTACAATCTAATTAATTCTGTTAATCTAAAAAGAGGACATTTGCAGAAAATTTCCAGAGAACTATAAAGTTCTACACACACACACACACACACACACAATTTCCATACATCATGAGCCATTTATAATGAATTATCCAGTCAAATAAGCAAGAAATGCCTGTTTATGCATAATCAGACATGCTGCCTATTTGTATATTTCTTGGGATATAATCCCAATTTGGGCATACTTTAAAAAAGATTTCAAGGAATTCTGTGAGCTTGTACATCCAAATATCTGTGAAGGCTAACCAGTCATCAAACATAGTGATTCATCATTGACCTCTAAATGGTGCCACTGATTCTATCAATGAAAAAACAGTAAGTTTGGGGAAGCTACTTTTAATTATAGTGAACAAATGAATGAATGAAAAAGCATTTATTAAGCACTTACTTTATGTAAAGCACTATATTAAACAGTAGGGATACAAATACAAAAGCAAATAGATTCCTACCTTTACAGAGCTTAAATTCTAATGAGATAGACAGCACACATAGGGGAGTAGTGGTCACAGTGGAATACTTTGGTTTTAAAAATTACAAGGACAGTGAGTAGAACTATAAAAGAAGGAAGTTGACAGATGTTTTCCAGGAGCAATGGTAATATTGTTTTGATTATAGTTCCAGAAATAGAAAGGAGTATGAGGTGATTACAAGGCTTCTGATGACAAGATGGTAAGGGAGTAGGGAACAAAGTGCAGCATAGCAGATGCTTGCTTGAAATACGGGCCAGGTAAGGCACTCACCAACAGAGGGAGGGGGAAGAACATAGGAATTCTAGAGGTGAAAATTATTCGAAGATTTCCATGCCATGTTCTTTGGTCTAGATAGCAAGGAAACTGTTGAAGGTGGATGGGGAGTTTTTGTTGTTGTTGCTTAGTCGTTTTCAGTCGTGTCCAACTCTTTGTGACCCCAATTTGGGGTCTGGGAGTATATATAATATCATACAATGGTTTGGTTTGAGCAATATTGATTGATAACAAGAAGATAGCACATTCGCCAGAAAAGTTATTGTGTCTCTATTTTGCCAAAAGGATGGGAGCTCTCTGAGGGCATCCCTAATGCTGATCACAAATTTCTCCCAGAAGGAGCTTAATAAAAATTTATTGAATTTAATAAGCCATAATGTTTTAAGTTTTTATTCCATACTTAAGGTCTTGTTGCTATTTCTTTTACTTTCATAGTATTCTTGTGAAAAACAGAAATGACAGAACATCACAATCATTTTTGGAGTAATAAGTACATTTTTCTATTTCTAGTACTATGGGTTTTTGGTAGAAAATGTGCTTTCCTGGCTAGCTCCCAATAACACTGGGACAGAGGCATCAGCAATATTGTATCTCTTTTGACTTAAATTTGGCTGCTATTCCAAGACTCAGCACTAGAAGAGAGGCCTCCACAGATGTGTCTATGCAGATTAATACTATTTCTCTTTTTTATATTGGGCCCTTATGTTAGCAGTTTGAAGCTGCAGTATTTTACAGACTGCCTCCTGGCAGTGAATAAAGATATAGAGTTCTTCCTATAGAAGGAATGTGCAAGAATTCATGATGATGATATATGAAAAATGTTAGCTGGATACTACTGGTAGCTTGGGTTGAATTATTGAAATGTCTTTTCTAGGACAATGAACAATATAGTATTATGTAGTAAGGAGTAAAATTCTGATCCAGCCAGAAAAATTCTAGGTGCAGAAACAAATAGTAATGAAAATTAAATTCACCAAAAATAGTGATACTTATTAATCTGGAATGAGTGAATAAATGTAACTGTAACAAAAAGCTTATGGAAAAACAATGTGAAATGAGGTAGTACTGAATGTGGAGTGAGAAACCCCGGGCGAAGGGGGGAAAATTGTCAGAATAGTTAATTTTAAAGTACAATGTAATATCCATCCACATCATTGACTCCATTATGGTCTTAGAAAAGTAACTGTCTAAGCTCTTCCTCATCAAACTGTATTTCAGGGCCAGAGCTGATGGAACTTCAGATAATTCTGGAAGAGAATACATAATAAAAGCACTCCCTTTCCTTAATTTTTAATTCTTTTTGTTCCACTTTGGTAAAAGCTAGGGGTTTAGGGCAAGGTTTTGTCTGTTACATTTTTATTTCATATGCTTGTTTTATTGCTTTTGTGGAAAGTTAATAATTTTATTATATCTTTAAAAAATAAAAGTCAGCTCATTCTTTTTTTTTCTTCTTAATTTATAAAGACTGAAATTTCTTCCATACTTATTTGAATTGTATTTGGGAAGGCAGTATTCCATTTTATAATTCATGGTTTCCTTTATTGTTTTCTGATCTGTATGAAAATCGATGGATAATATTTTAATAAAAGTGATTAAAGAGTTTTTCCTTTAATGCTTTAAAAGATCTAAAATTTCAACAGTATGGCAGTTTTCAAGAACAACTAAATTTCTTGAAAATTTAATTGGAAAATTTAATGATATATTATGGCCAAAAAGTCATCACCTAATAGCCAACCTTAAGTTGATGAGGCTCTCTGAACTTACCTTAGACCAGATATCAAATGATAGACTCACAGTCCACTGCTGAGTCTCTACCTGAAACTCTTTCAACTTGTAACAACCTGCTGGGTTTTGCTTTCCCTTGACATAATTCTTGGGAACCCACACTAACCTTTGTGCCAATGATGAATTAGGAGAATGGAATTACTTTAGTAAAGCGAATCTCTATTCAAGCAAGAAGACAGGGGCAGGGAAAGAATATAGCTCAAATAGTAGCAACTTAAACTAAATTACAGTACACATTATTTTCAGATAGCATCCAGTTAGCTGGATTAGGCTGGCCAATGATTATAGTTTAAAGTAGTTGGGTGGAAAGGTAATTAATATGCCAGAGATTTTTGTTGTTGTGTGGCCTTCATTCTTGAAGAGGATCAATGACTTTTTAGGAGGGTGATGTCTCAATTTGCAAGTGAATTTGATTTAAATAAGGCACAGCTGTGTAGAGACATCAGCCACACTCTCTTCTCCAGTCATCAGAGTCCCATGGCAAGACATAGGTCAATACCACTGACAATGGCCCAGGATGCAGTGGGAGACCATGGCCTTTTTAAGCTAAGATCTTTCCCAGGTCTCACTTTTTCTGAGGCAACACCCATTCAGTAGTTAAGAGGTAGGTAAGAAAAGAGGTAAAAGATGGCCTACTTTGCCTTCATAAAAGAATAAATTAAAAAAAAAAAGAATCAGGGCGTATGTGTGGGAAGACCTTAAAGTTTAAAGAGAAAGTAGTGGTATATAATAATGGGTGTGAGGGAGGTCAAGATAGGTGGAGGAATAGGGAGGCTGAGGAAGGAAAGGGACAGAAGAGAGTGTATTTGTAGCATTTAAAGTAGAGAAAAGCAAGCAGGAATCATATGAAAGCCCAACAGTTAAGAAAGTGAGTCACAAAGAAAAATCCTTATATTAATGGAGATAACAGTGTGAGTCGAGGTTCGCAGGCTAGAAATGAATATTAGATTCAGTTGATAGTAGCAGAAGCTAGACCAAGAGGAAAATATCAGAAAATAATAAAATGCATCTCAAGGAGCAATTCAAACATCTCTGACAGAACATCCTTTTATGACAGTTTTTATACACCTCTTTATCTGAACCATACTGTCAGATTCTGTAACCTGTGTTTTTCCTTTTTAAAAATATTTGTTTTAAATTCAAATCTTAAATTAGAGGGTTCCTTCCACTAGTTCAAAAGCAAAATAGAAATGTACTTTCAGAGATGTCTTAAGGAAATAGCCAGTTAGGAGCTGGGAAATGAAAATGCAATCCTTATAAATTTCAGAATTTGATTCCATGTTAATGAATTAGATCACAAAGTGTAAAATTATTTAAAATTATGTATACATATAGAATTATTAAAACATGAATTATAAAATGAATAAGTGCAATATGGTATTTTATTGAATTTGTTGTTTGATGAAACAAAAAGGATGCTAGATTTAGAGTCAGAAAAGTTCCTTTGATTTTTAATTCCTTTATGACCATGAACAAGTAAATTAATTTCTTTAAGCGTGTTTCCAGAACTGTGAAATGAGGATGATATTTACAGTACCTTCTTCTTAGGGTTAAGAAGGGGATAATATATATGAACTTTTTTTATAAACTTAATGCATAATCTTATCAACTATTACTATCTTTTTTGTGTAGTTTTTCCTTATGGGACTTAGGTGGCTCTCAAGACTTACTGTTTTTCTTTATAATATAATAAATGTACTGTTTTGAAGAAAGGGCAGAATAACTGAATAAAGTTTTGTTTATTATGTTTCTTTGACTTACATTGTAAAATGTGTCAAAAACCCAAATCTTTTTTCTTTTTTTTTTTTTGCTTTTTGGAGGGGAAAGGCAGGGCAATTGGTGTTAAGCGACTTGCCCGAGGTCACACGACTAGTAAATATTAAGTATCTTAGGTCAGATTTGAACTCTGGTCCTCTTGATTCCAGCACTGGTGCTCTATTCACTGTGCCACCTAGCCACCCCCAAAATCTTTTAAGTAAGAAAATATATGTGGTAGTAATTTAAAAGTAATTTAGTGCTTTAGTAATTTAGTTTTTAGTACTTTTGTAATTTAGTAATTAAAAAGTAATTTAAATTTAAAAATTTAAATACTTTACCTACTTTGATATGATTAATTTAATATTATATTCAGTTAGCCAAGTTTTAAATAAGGAATGGTAGCATTATTTTAATTTCAGTCAGTCAGTAAGCTTTTATTAAGTACTATGTTTCAGTGCTGTGCAAGGTGCTGGGGATACAAAGAAAGTAAAAGACAGTCCCTACTCTCAAGCAGCTCAAAGGCCAGTGTCACTAGATCAATGACCACATGGTAGAGAGTAAAGTCTAAGAAGACTGGAATGATAGAAGAAGATTGTCGTGGATTTGGAATAGTAGGGTTTTACATTTGATCCTGGAGATGTTAGGGAACCATAGGACTATTGAGTAGAAGCGTGGCTGGGTCTGATCTACACTTCAGGAAGATTTGACAACAGTATAGAATGGACTGGAACAGGGAGAAGCTTGAGGCAGGAAGACCAACCATTAGACTTTTGTAATAGTCTAGTCATGAGGTTATGAGGGCATGGGTCAGAGTGGTAGCAGTATCAGAGGAGAAAAGGGGTCATACATGAGAGATGCTAGTAAGGTGAAAATTGACAGCTACGTCTCTTTTGATGTCATATTCAGTTGGTCAAGTTTTAAAGAGATCATAAAAAAGGGGAAAAGACCTACATGTGCAAAAATATTTATAGCAGCCCTTTTCGTGATGGCAAAATATTGGAAACAGAGGAGATGCCCTTTAACTGGGGATTGGCTGAACAAGCTATGGTATATGAATGGCATGGAATACTATTGTGCAGTAAAAAATGATAAACAGACAGATTTCAGAAAAACCTGGAAAGACTTGTACGAACTGACACCAAGTAAAATGAGCAGGACCAGAAAAATATTGTATACCGTATCAGCAACATTGTGTGATGATCAGCTATGAATAACTCTGCTTTTCTCAGCAACACAATGTACTTATCTTGATAACTACAAAGGACTCACTGAGGAAAACACTATCCATATCCAGATAAAGAACTGATGGACTCTGAATACAGATGGAAGCACTTTTTTTTTTACTTCATTCTTTTTTGCATTTTTTTCCTTTTGATCTGTTTCTTTCACAATTGTGACTAATATGGAAATATGTTTTATATAATAACTCATGTATAACCTATATCAAATTGGCTACTATTTTCTGAAGAAGGGAGGGGTGGGAAGGAGGGAGGAAAAATTTAGAACTCAAAATCTTGTGAAAATGAATGCAAAAAAAATGTCTTGACATGTAACTGGGAAAAAAGAAATACTATTAAAAATAATTTTCAAAAAGAGCTTAAACAATTTTAGGAGGCAGTCATTTTACTCCCAGCTCTGACAATAATGAAATGGGATAACTTCACTTTGAGGGAAGCCTCAATTTCCCCATCTATAAAATGAAAAGTTTCGATGATTTCTTCTAGCCTTAACATTTTGGGAGTCTGCACTCACATGTCATAGTTTTATCCTCATTCCTGACTAGCAAATTTTTTATTTATTTTTCTCTTTTTCTTTCACAGTCTGATACCTACCTCTGCATGTCATTACGTTTGCCAGTGGATGAGGAAGCCTTCGTAAGTAAGTATTGATTGAATAGGGGTGAGAAGTGGAGAGAAACAGTGAAATGTTTTTGAAATGTGTCCATAGTCTCTTTGATGGTTATGAGCTTAATCTTTCAACTGTCAGATTTTTGAAATGCATTTATCATGCCCAATGCAGAAACAAACTAGAGAAAGCCACTTAGAGTCAAGATAACAAACTGTATCCTGAGAGATTCATGAGTAATAATAGTTAAAGAGTCACATGCAGATGTCTATGGCCTCCAATACTACACAGGCCCATTTATATAGTATTGGCTTTCTGTCTGTGCCTGGATACTTAATTCTGCTCCACTGAACAGAATGTTTATTTACCTTCTAGTTCGAGCTGTAAATCCTTTGTACTTACATTCAATATTGGACAAAATAAGACTTTACCTGTCTGCAGAAAAAAAAATCCTTCCTGTTTATATTCTAAAATCAGTAAGATGACAAATAAGTGGCAGGACCCAGCAAAATTGTGTATTGGTGTTTAAATCAAGTGAATACAATAGCAAAGCACCCTCTGTTTATGTCTTCTAGTTAGTTTCCATTTCAGTCATCCCTTCTGACAATTTTCAGCTATTTAGAGAAGATAAATATCTTCTAATAAATATCTATAAATGGCAAAATTGTTGATTAGATTTAAACTTTTTCACAGTTCCTCCTTTAATATTTTGTTGCTTTTCTTTGAAAAGAAAATGATGAGAGTTGTATTTTCCTCTCTTGAAACAAAACTTGAATCAAATTTTCTGGAATAACTGTAATTTAAATGGGAAAATTTTGCAGTTGCTTGTATTCTAGAAATGAATTTCTATGTGGCATTCCCCAAAGGAATTGCTATCATAGTTAGGAGCAATGTGCTTTTGTTTTAATGTTAGTTGCACTCGAAGTGAGAGGAGGTGGAAAGGGAAGATTCAGGAACCAGCACCCTTAAATGAAAACTTTTTCCATACTCCGAGGAGTAACAGTCACATTTTAAGTATCTGAGCAGCACCTCATGACTAAGGAATTATGTGGTAACAGTGGGTACCGAGATTATGAACCACAGTGGGGAGATGAAGGTGGGGAAAATAATAATGCTGCCCAGATCATGTACGGAAAAAGGTGAAAACTACTACAACATCCATTCAGATAGTCTTTTTGAACCTCTTAATTATAATGCTACAAAGAGAAGAGAAATATTATTTAATAGTTTCTTTACTCTATTGCTCATCGTGGTGTGGAGTTGACCCTAAATTTTCAAAGCTATGTCACAAGCCTGACAGGTGCTAATAACTTGGAAAAAAAGATGTCTGACTATGGGTGGAGTGTATGTCTGCCCTGCTTGACTAAATTTGGAGAGGTTCATTATAAGGCTGGCCACAGGGTGATGAACTTTTAGTCCACAAGAACTCTTGAAGACCTATAAGTCACAAAGGGTTTGAGAATCAATCAGTAGAAAAATTTTCACCTTGAAAAAAACACATTCTTGAAATATAACTCTTATTATTAAAATATCAGTAATAAATCTTTGTTTTTGGAATTACATAACCATACTTGTGACAGCAAAGAAATACATAAAATAATTAGTTAAAAGTTGTATTTTTTTAGTGTTCCAAATTTTTACTACTCCAGAATAACACATTGCACATTTTTTTCTACAACTGCTTTATTTTGTTTTTGTCAAATTCAGTGTGATTTTTGTTTGTTTTTGCTTATCCTGTGAAAGGACAAACCTAAACCATCAGTGTAAGTAGTAGAGACTTGTTTCAGAAAAACAGTATAGGTCATACATTAATAAACAGTTGGTACATTTACTGTGATACACTGTGTGGCTTAAGAACTGGTGAGTGCAGTGGGCCATTCATTCATTCCATGGACTGTGTTACTGTTTCCCAAAAATAAATATATTTTCTTTCAATAATTTAGAACATGAAAATACTCAGTCGTGAATAATATTTATAGAGAAGAAATAATAGAACCAGCAACTAATGTAGTCCACATTTTCATAAAACATTTTTTTTTCCTGAAAGGAGAACCAGTTTGTTGACATGTTAACATTTTCATCATAATTATAGTTTCTCCATTATTTTTACTTTGGGAATTATTTTCAGAGCTATGTACCTTAATGCTTATGTAATTATAGCTATAGTTTTTACAACTTTCAGTGTTCCTTATTATAGCCCTATCACAATTTGATATTTTTTGATGTGTCCAAAGTGGGACTTTTTAATCTTTCTTTCTGGAAAAGGCACTTCAGTTGATTTAAGAAATATTTATTAAGGGCCTATTATGTGCAAAAGATTCTGCCAGGGGATAGATGTTGTACTTTTATAGAGTTTACAGTTCAGTAAAAGATAGTATACTACAAAAAATATAATGCAAAGGAAAACACACACATATGACAGGGGGGTATATATATATTCTATATATGTAAGGTATGTGTATACAGAGAGAGACACACATACACACACATACACACATAGAATTTATGTCTGTATATTCCTTACATCAAATTTCAAGTAGTTAATTCACCTTCAAAAAGTAAAAAAAAATTACTAAGTATGATTTAAAGAAACCCAAAAATGTATCCTATGACTCCATTTTTGCTTGGTTGTGATATCTCTGCTTTGTCTTTTCCATCAGAATTTTTTCTCAGATTTTGACACCTTCCAGTTCCCAGTGTTCAAATACCTTCTCCAAGAATCATAATACTTCAAATTGCTCTAGTCTGTTTCTTGGATCAAAGATCTGCTAGTATCTATTTACCTTGCTTTCTATCTTTCTGGAGAAAGTTCCTTCTGCAAAAAAGCTAAAGTCACTCTCTTTTTCTCTCAGCCTTTTAACATTTCTCTTCCACTTATGGTGGAAGTCTAAATGTTCACCCTGAGTATCACTCTTTATGATTGACTCGGGAATCTTTTTTTTAAGTGTCTAAAGAATTTTGAAACACTAATGTAATAAGTTAAATCATTTAACAGAGTAATTGTAAATGTTGTAATAATTATAAAATGTAATTAATGTAAAAACAGGTTTCTGCACAACTACTATTTTGAGATTCCTTCACATCTTTGATAGTTAAATCGCAGAAGCCTAAATTATGATGTTTCTCTTCATACCAATTCTATTTCTTCATATTCTCTGTGTCTTCCATTGACTTGAAATGCTGCCTACTAGGTATTTATTATTTAAGTCAACCCTCTTTTTTAAAAATCTCTTATCTATTTTTAATGCTTTGGATTTTTTGCACCTTTGTTTTAAGTGATCTCGATATATATAAGAATAAAATTTTCTAGAGTTAAGTTTCAAAGTTTTCCAATTCTTTTGTTCAAGAAGGAACACTTAAGAGGCAGGGTAATGGTGAAGAGGTAGGAAAGAGATACATACAAAGTAGATAGTTGGAACTACTATATTAAGTTTGAGATTTTTGAAAAAAAACCACTTATTTGAGTGAAGTTACAACTCAGGAAATTGGTGGTGGTAGAAGGTAGGAGACGAGTATGATACATTTAAATAAAATTGAGTTATAACAGAAAATAGCATGCCTATATGGTTCTGCCATCAAACTACAATAATTGTTGAACTCCCCTCCATCACTTCTGCCCACTTCAAGTGCATCAATTGTACCTTTCTAAAAAATCCACCTAACCTTTCAAACTGCCTGCCACAGTCAAACCCAGTACTCTTGTCATGGGCCTTATTCTCTATTGACCCTCTTGGTGACCTCATTAAATCCCAAGAGTTTAATTATCATCCCTTTGACCACTCCACAAACTGCTCATCTAGCCTTAATCTCTCTTCTGAGCTTCAGTCACCTATCAACTGCCTACTGGACATTTCAAAGTGTACATGCTGGAAACAACCTCAAACTCAACATATCTGAAATAGAACTCTGACTTTCCCTACATATCCACCCCTCCTCAAAGCATTTCTGTTTCTTTTGGGCATTCCCCACCCTTCCAGTCACACTCGCTCACATCCTTGAGGTCATCCTCTTCTCTTCACTGCCCCTCACTCCACATAATCAAGCCAGTTGCCAAGTCTTGTATATTCTTCCACAACACTTTCACTTCCTTCCCCTTCCCTGTACTCATACAGATAGCACTTTCAAAGCCTCTGACTGGTCTCCCTACTCCCCTCTACAATCTGTCATCCATATAGCTCCTGAAATGTTTGTTCTAAAGCACTAGGCTGACTCCTCGACTCAATAAACTCCATTGTTTCCATATTGCCTCTAAAATCAAACATGGACTCTTCTGTTTCTCATCTAAAACTCTTTACCACCTGGTTCTCACATGTATTTCTAGTCCTTTTATAATTCCTTTATGACAACCAATCTTATTTCTACATGCCTCTCTGAAATTACTTCCCATGCATACTGTGATTAGGTTTATAACATCCTCCCCCATCTTAGTCCCCTTACAGACAGAGGGAAATGCTAGAGACTTCATTTGAGAATTAGTTTAAACCTTCACTGAGCATTTGGGAACTTAGAAGTTTTGCTTATTTTCCTAGCTTATGAATAGTCACAAGGACTGACCTCAAGATTATAGAACCCCACAAAAAGAATAAGTGAGGATAGTGGAGACATCAAGGGCAGCATCTACTAGAAGGAGTCAGCCACAGAAGCAACTGGGTTCCTCACCCTAGCAACTGGGAGCAGTTGGTGCTGAGTGGCAAGGGTGGCAACAGATGCCTGTTCATTTCTAGGCATTCTCACCAAGGTGAAAGACAGATGAATGGAGGTGGAGACTGTAATGGTAGCTGGTAATCCATGAGGCTGCTGTGGACACTGGAACTAGGGACTAAAAATAGAGGTTCAGAGCAATATGTATAATGAGGAATGGTGAAGCTTTGTGTCTAACTACACAAAAGTAATTTGGTTTTCTTCCTATTTTTGAATAGAAGTCCCAAGCTCTGGACAATGGTTAGAAGAGAAAAAAAAATCCTTCCATATCCTGGGGGTAAATGAGCTATGTTAGTATTTAATTAATAATTCCAGGAACTCTCCAAAGAGAATTGCACATGGATCTGAAGCTATTGCCTCTGCAGCTGTCATTCAGAGCTTAGCACAATGCCTGGCATGTAGGCACTTAATAAATGTTTATTAATTGATTGAAAAAAAAAAAACAAGTTCATGATGCCACTGAGAATGACTGACAGAATTTCCAGCCCCAATACTAGTGGGAGTGGAGGGAGAAAAGCATGTTATGAAGCCCCTGGGGCAACAAGGCTCTGCCCCTGTCCTAAAGGGGAGAAAAGGGAAAAATTAGAAAAGAGAGTGATAACCAAAAAGAAAGACCCAAACTAACCCAACTCCCATTAGGCAGAGATGGTACAACCTACATTATATGCCTGTCCCTTTTCTCAATTTTTTGAAGAAGTGAGGGATGAGTTGCCAGCCAGTCAACCTTATATTCTGTTAGTGACACCTAAAGTTCACAAGAGAGGACAGGTACTTTCCTCCATCATAATTTTATTAAATATTTTTAAATGGTCATATAAATCTGTTAATTCACAATGCTCCAACTATATTCTTTTCATCTCACCCTTATATGAACTATTTTATAACCTTTCAATTCTTTTACTTTCATCTTCAATACTATCATCATATTCTCTTCTACCAGTAATCCCTTATGAATATTAACATTCATAAATTAACAATATTTTCTAAGTAATATATTCATATTTTCCACAGTGTTGACCTATAACGCTAATATTTATCTGATTCCCACAGAATAGCACAAGAATTAACCCAACAATTTGGCCAAAACTCCATCAATTCAAATTAGCCACCATAATAGTGAGTTTCAGCAAAGTAAATGTAGATAAGCAGCTATAGCTCTAATGGCAGTCATTAAAAAGTTGATTTTCTGGATGATATTGTCAAATAGCCATTGTCAAATAGCCAGTATTAATATTCATATGTTAAAGATTAATTCGTGCTGTTTGAAAGCTCAATGGAGTTAACTCATAGGTAAATTTTGAAGAAAAATCTCAAAATAAAAATAGAAGAAATAAAAAAAAACACAAAAATTAACATTCAATACAAAGCAAAAAATCCAAATACTATGGAAGAAAATAAAACATCAATGCTAGAGATAAAAATTATACTTTGAAAAGAAGCTACATGTTGCAATTTAAAGAAAAGAAGAAAAGAAAAAGCATTGAAATAAGAATAAAATTAAACATATAATCTTCCTCAAAAGTAGCCAATATTAAACCAAATTCAACTTCAGTCCAAAGTTATAGATTAAAAATTAATTAAAGAAAATGTTAAAAATGAAAACTTGAACAATTCAAAATATATAATTACAATCCTTTATGTCCACTAGCCTTGCTCTTAGGGTCTGCAGTCAGCCTATGCGCCTTTTTTCTAATCAAGTGAATAGACTAGAGGTTTAGGGATCATAGGGATTATAGCCTTTCTGATGCGTTTAGCAAATCCTTTGAAATAGTGGTGGGAAATGTCTATACTTCAGCTGAAGCAGCAGAAGGAAAAAATGCATATATACATATATATTGCCCTGGTGACAGCTTGTACCTCAGAAACTGTATCTCTAAACTAGAGAATATGGATTTTACAGGGAATTCAAACCTAGCTAATCTTATACAAGTGTATCAAATTACAATGTTAGGCTCACTTTTGGTCATGGTAATTATTTATTACCTTCACAATTTGCAATTCACAACAGGTTTCCTAACATGTCTGCTGGACAGTGACCTGAATAAATGATTAGTATTCTTTTTCACTATTTTGGATAGGTCTTTTTGCAAAGGGACTGTAGTGCTTTTTTATTTGCACTATTAGGACTTTTGACAGCAGCTCTTTTGCTTAAAATGCTCTCTTCATTCATCTATTCACTGAGTTTTCTCCCTCGGTAATCCCTGAGTCATAAGTACTTCAGGCTCCAAGGCCAATTAAAAGGATTTGGGGGTTTGGATTTTTTTGGGGGGAGTGGTTGGGGTTTTTTTGTCACTACTAAGTACAAACCCTAGAGTCATAATTGACAAAAGTTAACTTACCCCCAAGGTTCCATATGGTCATTTGTGCTTGTATCAGGCAGCCATCTCCTCCTAGAATCCCTACCTACCTTTTCATAACTCAATTAAAATGTCACCAACTATATGAAGCCTTTCTTTATCCCACTCAGAGCTACTAGTGCTCCCTTCCCCCGCAAAAGAAAATTACTTTCATTTATTGGAGGTGCAGTGAATAGAGTGCTAGATTTGGAGTCAGGAACACCTGAGTTAAAAACCTGCCTTAGTCATTTACTAAAGACCTTGGGCAACTCAACCTCTATCTGCCTCAATTTCTTTATCTATAAAATGAGAACAACAAGAGCACCTACTTGGGCCAGCTAGGTGATTCAATGGATAGAACTCTGGACCTGGAGTCAGAAGACACTTCCTGAGTTCAAATCTGACCTCAGACACTTACTAGCTGTGTGACCCTGAGCAAGTCGTTTAATCTCGTTTGCCTCGGTTTCTTCATCTGTAAGATGAGCTGGGGAAGTAAATGGCAACCATTCTAGTACCTTTGCCAAAAAAAAAAAAAAAACCCAATTGGGGTCATGAAGAGTTGGACACAGATAAAATATGACTGAACAACAACTTCTCAGAGTTTTTGTGAGGATAAAATGAGATGATATTACAAAGTCCTTTGCAAACTTTGAAGCACTATATAATTGCTAGCTGGTAGTAGCAGTAGCAGTAGGAATAGGAGTGGCAGCAGTGGTGATAGTAGACATTATTTTCCCTGAAAGAATGTAAGCTCCTTGAGGCAGGAACTGTTTCCTATTTGTCTTTGTATCCCGAGCACCCAGCACAGCTCCTGACACGTAGCATCAGCTAAACTGTGGACAAAAACCAATAGTGGGAAGTCAACAAATTATTTTTATATGAAAACTTTTACTGAGTTTCCTTTAAGATAACATCCTCAATTTTCATATTTTTAGTAGGCAAATTGCAGAATTTTAAATTAGTTTGCATCCTTTAGCAGTAAAGATATTGATACAATCTTCCTTTGACTACTGGGCTGTAGAGATATCTAAAGGGTGTTTTACAGACACTCAGAAGAATTGACTCTGACAGAAAGCCACTCAGCCAAGAAATTTGACTGTCATCTTCATCCCTTTACTTTCACTCACTTGGCTGACCACTAAATAAATGTGTTTCTTCCTTGTGGATGATAGTAGGCTCCTATCCATCAAAGTCCCCTATACAAGTAAGAAAGAAGCTACCACATTTAGAAGCAGATCAAATTAATATAATGACTTATTGCTATTATTTTTTTCATACTTCTCCAGATGGAGAACAATTATTTCCGTAGGATGGTACATTTAATTTTGGGGTAAAAGAGAAAGTAAAAGAATGACCTTTTCTAAGCAAAACAGATTTAGGTTATTTGCAATTTTTCCCTTGTACTGAAGGAACAATTTAATTTTGATCATGTGCGAAGTGACCAGACAGATGAACATAAACAGTATGGTCTATCACTGAAATAAGCTACTGTTTCCACATATATCAGTGACATAGGGAAGATATATGTGTGTGTGTGTTTATGCACACCTCTTTCTCCAGATAATCCCTTTGTACC
The DNA here is from genome assembly GCF_028583685.1 of Petaurus breviceps papuanus. NCBI lineage: Eukaryota > Metazoa > Chordata > Mammalia > Diprotodontia > Petauridae > Petaurus > Petaurus breviceps. The sequence goes on from NW_027185793.1 coordinate 3,379,880, forward strand.
AATTTTAAAAATTGTTATCATAATAACTCACATTTATTTGTGTTTCAAGGTTTGCAAAATATTTGCTTAGATTATCTCACTTAATCATTTCAGCAACTGTACAAAATTGGTGCTATTATTAATCTCATTTTATAGATGAGGAAATCAAGGCTCAAACAAGTTAAGAAACTTGCCAGGGTCATAGAACTGAGTATTTTAAATAGGATTTGTCTAATTTCCACTGGATCTTCACTGTAGTAAAGCAGTCACTTTATTAGTAGGATCAGATATTTAGAACTGGAAAAGACCTAGAAGGCATTCTAGTTCAGCTCTCTTTGTTTCATAGATGAGTAAACTGAGGGCCAGAGAGGTCATGTGACTTGGCCAAGGCCACTCATATATATATGGAATTTTGAACCAAGGTCTTTTTGCTCCAAATCTAGTGCTCTTTCCACTACATATTGGGGCCTTCTTCCTTTATTGTTTCTTGGTCCCACTAATTTCAATGGATATTCCAAACTTTGTCTTCTCTCCTGAAGATCCCAACTCTAACCCACCCCTGTCTCTAAGCAGATGCCCTTGCCTTCTACTTTACTGAGAAAATCAAGGCCATCTGTCCTGAGTTCTTTCTTCACCTGTATTCCAGCTTCTGATGAAGACATAGGCCTCTAAGCCAAGGACAAGCTCTGTTTGTACCTTCAAGCCCATTCCATCCCAGCTCCCCTCCATCTTTCTGATTTCCAAGAACTGCCTACCTATTAGCTCGTTCTACATTCACTTACATCTGGCTCATCCTTTAAAAAAAATCTTCATTTGATCCAAGCTGTCCTCATATCTCTTCTCCCTTTTAATTTAAAACTTTTGGAAAGAATTGTCCAAATGTGTACATATTAATCCCTCAGCATTTTGTAGTTTGGCTTCTGACTATAACACTACATTTAACTATTCTCTTCAATTTTATCAACATTCTAGTTAAGTCTAGTTAGTTAAGAACCAGCAAATCCAGACACTCAGAAGAATTGACTCTGACAGAAAGCCACTCAGCCAAGAAATTTGACTGTCATCATCATTCCCTTACCTTCACTCATTTGGCCGACCACTAAATATCAGGTTCTCATCCTCATTGACCTCTGTACCGTTTTGGGGACTGTTGACCACCTCTTCCTGTGTAATACTTTTCTCCCTTGGATTCTGTGAAACAGCTGTCTCCTCCTATCTCTCTGATTATTTCTTTTCAGCTTCATTTTAACAATAATATTAATAAATAGCTAACATTTATATAGTGGTTACTATGAGCCTAGCACTATTATCCCATTTGATCCTCGCAAAAACCCTGGGAGGGAGGTGCTATTAGTATTCCCATTTTAAGTGACTTTTCCAGAGTCACACAGCTAATAAATGAGGCTGGATTTGAACTTAAGTCTTCCTGACTCTGGGTCTAGTGCTTTATCATAAACTGTACCACTTAGCCCATGGCATCTCAAACTCAGTATGTCCAAAACAATTCTCTATCTCCTCCCCTAAACCAACATGTCCTCCAAAGCTTTCCTGTTTTTGTGAAGATGGTTTTATTCCATTCACCCAGATTCTTAACTTTAGGATTGTCCTTACTCTTCCTTCTGCCTCGCAGTGCATATCATCACTTGTCAAGCATTGACAATTTTACATCCACAGCACCTCCCATACTCGTTCAGTTCTACACACAGCTCTTACCCTAGTTCAGACCCTTACTCTCTGTCTCCCAATTAAGTCTTCTCCTCCAAATCTCCTTCTCCAGTACATATTTCAGGGAGCTAGCAAAATAATCTTCACAAGGTAAATTGTTAGTCAGACAACAAGTGCTGGGTACTGAACTCTCCCCAGCTCAAAAATTTTACTGTTTCTACAGTAAAATACAAATTTCTCAGCCTGGTATTTCAGGCCCTCCATGGTCTGACTTGTACCTGCCTTCTCAATCTTATTTCATATAATATCATAAAATTATTTCAATGATTTAACAAAATCACTGTCCATTCTTCCTCTCAGAATCATTCACAGTTCAATGCAAAGGCCACTTCTTCCCTTATCCTCCTTCCCACAGGTGTTAATGTTCTCTCTACTGGTATGTTAGCTTGTTATATGCTTCCTTGTTGTACATGTTTTCCTACCTCTTCTTCCTCACTCACAATAGAAGCTCCTTGAGGGCAGTCTCTTTTGTTTTTGCTTCTGTGTCCCCAAAGCCCATTACACATTGCCCTTCTTAATAAATATTTTTTAAATGGTCCTTTTTATCACCTCCTATCTTATTTCTTTTTTCCAGTTACCTGGTTACCTCACATTACCTTTCTCACTTTTCCTAGGATAATTATTTAGCCTCACTCTCCGAAGGACTGCCTATGCCTTAGGGCATCTTGATTCCCTAAAGAGTGATTCTTCTAGTTCCTGGGTAAAAGTGATGTTTAGTTACACTTTAGGAAACAAAACCCAGCCTGGTCAATAAAAAAGTGTTCTGACCCCCTCCCAATCCGTGGTCTTTCACTGTAAGCACCTATTCAAAGCTAATGATCTTGAAACTTAAGAAAAATGAAAAATAAGATTCACCAACTAACCTCATTATTATGTTTCCTTAATATTATTCAAGCTACTTCTCTCCACTAACACCTATGCTAATGAAAGCATACATTGACCCTTCTCATGTTAATGATTTATAACCACAACTCAAATGGGCTGCATGGGTAAGGAAGGGAGATTATGAAGAAACAACCATCCATATTTATAATCTACCTGCATACAGATGGGAAATGACTATAATATAATGTTAACCCAACTATAGAAATAACTAATATCTATTTCACTTTTTACTTGGACACAAAATACACAATAGATCAAGCTTCATTATATGATACAAAATATTGTAATATTATTATCATTACTGCTATCAGAATGGGACAAAATTATGAAGTGACTTAAAAGCTAAGCAGAGTTATTTGGACCAATGACAAAAGTGAGGTTTAAGGAAAATTGTTATCTATGTTAAAACATCTTGCATGGACTTGTCAGGAAAGAGATCTATTATTTGATTGCTTACTTAATTGGTTTTAATATAGAACCAAAAATTCAAAAGGCTTCTAATTTTGGAAATGTTATTCTTTCCTATATTGGTCATACATGAAATTCTCTAAAGTTCTTACATTACATTAAGGTTCTTACATTAAGAATTATTCCACTTTAAATTTGTGTTCCTTTTATAGGCTTGCTCAGATATTCTATAATTTGTTTAATTGGGAGTTTAGGAAGCAATTTTATAAACCACTGTTATTAAAGATTCTTGATGCAGCTAGGAAGCACAGTGGTTAGAACATGGACCCTGAAGTCTGACAAACCTGAGTTCAAGAAAGCATGCCTCAGATCCTAACTGTGTAAACCTGGACAAGTCACTTAATCTCTGTCTACCTTGATTTCCTCGTCTGTAAAATAGGTTTAATAATAGCACCTACTCCCAGGATTGTTGTGAGGATCAAATGAGACAATATTTGTAACTATATAAATACTACTATAAATGATACTATGTATCATTATTATTATGTTGCTGTTATTGTTAATAAATTGGGCATTGTTGTCTATAGTTACAAGAGTCACCAACATTTTCTCTAGTAATCCTTCTGATTAAAAATGTTCAAGCAAAATCCTGTTTTAATACAGAATTGCTTTATGGTTATGGGAAATTGTGGCAAAAAATAATGTAACCTACCATTTCTGTGGGATTTTAACATGCTTACAATTGGATTATAGTGCTTTGAACCCCACATTTATCTGAGCCTTTCTTGCCTAACTGCAAGATTGTGAACATAAAAGTTGATCGTATCCTACACTTAAATTACAATTGTAGTGTGTCATTACTTCCTATTCAGATTATAGCTTTTGAAATATCTTCATTTTTCAAAACTGAGATAAGGAAATAAGGGGACACAAGTTATATGGGGGGGGGGGGTTTAGCTTTTTACTGTTTTTTTTTTCAAAACTGCAAGAACAATTTTTCAATGTGATTCTCTGTATCACATTTTTTTATTCCTTCCCATTTCCCTCATACTCTCATAAATGTTTGAAAGAATCACCCACCATTTGAGGATTTTTACTGTTACAATTATCTTAGACAGACGTATAGAACTAGCAGAGTCTCTTTTGTTTTAGTCACTTCAAAAAATCAGAACTAAAGCTATTTTAGAAACTATGGCTAAAATTACATGGAAGTGTGTTGGTTTACTTTAAATGAAAACAGTTCAAAAATATTACTGCATCAACACCTTCACTCACTCAGACCTGAACTTTATAACTTAAATAGTTCGTTGTAGTTCTGTAAATTTTACAATGGTCTTTGGCAGAAAGCAATAAAATTTGAACCAACTGGATAATTCTAGAAACAGAAGCAAATGCTAAACTGAATAACATGTTTAAAATATTGATTTCATCTTTCTATTAATTGATATTCACATATTATGAATACAATTTTGATGTAAGACCTACGGAGAATCAGAATGGCATAATAAAGCACTGAGCCTGAAATTTGAAAATCTGGGTTCAAATGACAGCTACAACACTTGCAGCCTTGGGCATTTCACTTAACATCTATCTCTCTGAACCTCCATTTCCTCATCTTTAAAATTGTGGTAATACCTACTACTTGCCTTGCAAAGTTGTCAGAAAAGTACTTTGTAAATTGTGAAGCACTGCAGAAATAAGAAGAAAATTTCTAGAAAACACATTTTCTAGTTTATAATGTGTGTCATTAGACAACTTTAGTATGTAGGATTAGCTTTTTTACTATTCGTTAATAAAAAAGTAAAATCAGAGCAGTGTGATGGGAAAAGATTCTGAACATGGAGCTAGAAAAACTGAGTCCAAATTTCAGCCGTGCAGCTCTATGCAAAGTTGATTTAAGGTAGACATTCATAGTTTCTGAATTTTATGCCTCTATTCTCCTGTGTATTTACTAACCAGCCTGTCAATTGCTGAGTCAGAGTATGCATTTATCTTCCATATGCCCTGGCCAGGCTGTTAGGACTGGATAGATTTGGAGGTTCATTCTAGCTAGGTGATAGTCTAGTTAGGTAGGTTTCAAATTGGTTGAATGACTGGACTCAAAGAGTCATCATTAATGGGTCCTTGTGAATTTGGAGGGAGATTCTTGTGTATACCCTAGGGATCCACCTTATTTTTTACTTCAATACAGCCTAGAATAGTATTGATCACCATCCTTCCAGAAAAAGAGTAATGATTTATATCTACATATGTGTGTATGTGTGTGTGTATATGTCCGTCCATCCATCCATCCATCCATCCATCCATCCATCCATCCATCCATCCATCCATCCATCCATCTATGGTATGTGTTGCCAGTATATATAGTTTCCTCCATAGAGAATGCAAGCTCTTTGAAGACAAGGACTATTTCATTTTTGGTTTTGTAACTGCAGCACTTAGCAAAGTGCCTTGAACAGAGTAGACTTTTACTAAATTCTTGTTAAGTGAAAGAAAGAATAGTTTCGCATGGTAGCAAAAATAAAAAGCCCATACTATTCTATGATATACTAAGATGTGGAAAGTAAGGGAGGACGAAGTTTGATTATATCATTTCCCATTCAGGTCCTATCTGAAGTATATATTCAGTTAGTTCTTGGTACTATATTTTAGGAAAAACTTAATGTATCCAAAGGAATTTTTCCATTGTAGGAATGGTGCTCTGTTGATTGTGTCACCCCACTTAATATTTTTTTGATAATCAATCAATCAGAATTAAGTGTGAACTGGGCCTATATAGCAACTGGAGTCAATCAAAGCCATAGTGTGACAGACTTAGACTGATGAACTATATAAACTTTGTGTAAAAAGGAGGAAGTATCTCAGAACTAGACAGAGATTCCAAAAGTCTGGAAGGGGGAGAGCAAAGAGTAGGGTCACATAGAGCTAAGCTGGAAAGTACCAGCAACCTAGGGGTAGCCAATGAAAGGGAAAAAAAAGGTAGGCATGTGCTAGGACATAAGAGATACACATAAAGCAGGGCCATGGTAAATTCCTGTAAAATGCCTATTGGCATTTTGGAGCAGAGGACTTGTGCTGACACCACCAGTTATACCCACCTACTCAAAAATGGGTGAATTTCTCCTCCCCACCCCAAAGAGATGTACTTTTTTTCCCCAGTTTCTCCTTCTACCTGTCCACAGACACTTTGGACTAATATAATCTGCTGCTTTGTTACCCAGATGTTTCTGGCAACCTGAATATTACCTCAAACACAAAGAGAATAAAAGTTAACTAGAAACAAATAGAAATATAATTTGACAAATAACAAAACCTCTGCCTAAATGTTAGAAATTTTTCTTACAAGTGGTTCAAAGTGATTATGATTGTACTCATAACTTTTCTTCTAAAATAAACTCCCTAAAGCAACAGAAGATATTAACCAGTGAACCTTAAATGTCATTAAAACAAACCAATTATTCTATCAGGGCATGATGAGAGGCTTGTATCTTTTTTTTTTTTTTTTTTTTGCCTTTGGAGGGCAATTGGAGTTAAGCGACTTGCCCAAGGTCACATGGCTACTTTTTGTGTTAAGTGTCTGAGGCTGGATTTGAACTCAGGTCCTCCTGACTCCAGGACCGGTGCTCTAGAGAGGCTTGTATCTTGCCTTAAATAGATAGATGTCAATTAGAAATGTTTGATCTGCAGAAGAGAAAACTCAGGGAAGGTGTCAAAGCTGTCTGTGTGAAGAACTATCACATAGAAAACAAATTAGACTTCTTTTCCATAGCCCCAGTAAACAGAATTAGGAGCAGAAGGCCAAATTGCAGAAATTTTGGTTTAAGTTTGATAAAAGGAAAAATTTCCTAAAGTTTAGAGATGTCAAAAAGTAGAATGAGCAGGGGCGGCTAGGTGACACAGTGAGTAGAGTGCTGGCCCTGGAGTCAGGAGGACCTGAGTTCGGATCTGGCCTCAGACACTAAACACACACAAACAAAAAACCTAGTCGTGTGACCTTGGGCAAGTGACTTAAACCCAACTGCCCTCCAAAAAGCAAAAAAAAAAAAAGTAGAGTGAGCAGCTTCCCTCCCCCAAACCCTCATTCAGTCATTCAAGGTCTTCAAGCAGAGGCTGGAGAATTAGGTATAGGCTGTTCTGAGGGCCAATCCATCACTTAGATTCTGCAATTCTATGATTCATTCCAACTAAACCAATTAATATTACTTTCCATGGTTCTGGACATAAGATAATGTTAACCATAAAAGAGCTAAACAAAAGTTATCACTTACCAAGTCTAATGTATCCAGACCTGATTATTTTTATAGACAACTGAGTCCCTGAAGCTGGCCCTTGAGCCAGAATATCTTATTCTACACAAGCAGGGATGTGCATGTACACAGCCTGACGGAATTCTACTTCCTGGCATCTGCACTGTCTTTGTGCTTGTTTAACACACAGGATTTTAAGTTGGTTCCATGTGTATCCTAAAAACTTCAAACTCCTGGTTCTGCTGCAACTATTCCAGAGTATGCCACATCACAGGTTAGGCAGGTTATGTAAATTTCCACATTAAGAAGGTAGGTAAAAAGGAAATATGGAAATATTTATGTTTGGAAAAGAAGACTGGGTGGAAATGGAAGTGTCAAATGAATAAATATATTTTCCCAGACCATTTCTGTAGCAAATTTTATAATCCTGTAAAGTTGTGGTCTTTTAGACTAAAAACAAATATAAATCTTCCAAAATATTGTGCAGCTAAGAACAAGATTTTCTCTTAGAAATCTAGAAATAAGTGTCTTTATTTGCTTGGATGCCATTCAGAACTGTATTTACATCTTCTTCCGTTTGGCTACTTGGTGCTCTTTTTCTCAAGCTATTCACTTTAAGACTCAGCAAACTCTGTTTAATTAAGGTGACTTTAAGTCAGCTTTCCCCCTAACTTTGGAGTCTTCAAAGTATAATTGGTTGTCAGGCAAGAATTTTAGGTCTTTACAGCTTAGTCTTTTTGAAAATGTTTACCACTTTTGGACCAGAAGGTAATTGGAACTTCTAACATCCATGGAGAATGAAGAACCATTTTCTTTTGAACAACTGATACCTTATTATTGAGTTAGGAACATCTGCAACATTTTTAATCCTTTAGGATTTTCACCATTTTTATCACCATTCTGAGGCAATCTTTGTTTATTCTGCCTATCAGATTGTGCATTTATATTCAGTCCTTTTCATTATTATCTTTGACCTCTCCCTTTTTTGACTGTCATTTCTTTCTTTGGCAGGTGATGTTAAAAAAGTAAAGTAGAATTTCTGTTAAGACTCCTTTGAAAAAACAGTTATATCTAAATTTTGGTCACTGTGGTATAGATGTCTTTAATGTAGTCTCATATGTAACTTGTGCTCATTGAACCTTATTCATGAAGGGCAAGGTCTTATTTTACAAAGCAAGGCATGATAAATCAGGGTGGACTAAATCCAGAGAATGACCCTGTCATTCTCATTTTTTATCAAGTTTTCATTTCCCATCAGTGCATACAATTCAATGAAATCTGTCTACTCCCTTTATTTTAAAGAGTTTGAGATTATTTTAGTTTTACAGTTTGATGTGACAGTACTTTTCCTTGGAGATGTTTCTCAACTCAATTCAAAATACAATGAATTGTACCTGACACTATAATTATATAAATATTTAGATATTTCACAATTTCTTTGGAAAATGAAAATAACTATTATGAAGTATGTCTTGACCCATACCATATGTCTATAAATGATTAGCATCATTTAAATTAATTTTTATTTCTGGCCAGAGTATGCAGGTCTGGTAAGCTTTTGTGAGAGGAAACTTGGAGAACTTTGTATTATTACCACTTAAAGTGACTGATTTGTTTCTTTTTATGGAAAAAAAATGAGGAGTAAGTAAAGGTCACTATTTTAAGCATTTAATAAAAGACATAAAGAAGAGAAACTATCAACAGAGAAATTAGGAAATATCCACAATCTGCCAGCTGAGATCAAGCATGGGCATGGAAAGGTTCTGTAAAATTGTCCTATTTGGATTTTCTTTTGACTTTCAATACGGATGCAGAAGCTGTAGACCCCTAAAAAGAGATATATCAGCTCTTGAATTATATCATCTCAAGGTTATCACCAGTACAGTACTCGTACAGTACGAGGATATGGTGACTTAGAATTCCTAGGGATTCTGGAAATGTGGCCTAAATGTTCCTATTATCTGAGAATTGAGGGCATTAATACAATTCTAACTTAGCAAATGCATCCTAATAAATGACAAATCATTCAGAGAAAACTGCATTTTGAAATTCTATCTAAGTTAGCTATTTCTGTTACCTTTATTCCTAAACCAGATTTTCTTTTTGAAGAACTTAATTTTTCACATTTCTTTGGGCATTTTAAATTCTTAAAGTAGTCAAAAAAGGACAACTAGGTGGCACAGTGGATAGAGTGCCATACCTAGAGTCAGGAAGACCTGAGTTCAGGTCCAGCCTCAGACACTTACTAGCTGTGTGACTTTAGGCAAGTCACTTAACCCTGTTTGCCTCCGTTTGCTCATCTGTAAAATGATCTAGAGAAAGAAATAGCAAACCACTTCAGTATCTTTGCCAAGAAAACCTGAAATGGGGTCAGGAAAAGTCAAACACAACTGAAAAGTGACTGAACAACAAGAAACCAATATCCTTCATTGACTTCTGTTGATGGGGATCGGGATCCCAATAGGTTCAGCAGGAATTATGATCTTATGTAAGGACTATGTAAACTAGAGTGTTGGAGATGAATAGAGAGAAAGGAATACATTTTAGAGTTGTTGTGAAGATCAGTAAAACTGAATAAGAGGAGATGAAGCCTGGAAAGGCTCAGCTGCTGCAGATGCTTATGGGAGTCCAGGAATGTGATCAGGTGAGAATTATGTCTTTGTCTCCTTTTTACTTCCTTGGTTTAGTTTTGTCCTGTCTTAGATTCATTTGCACAGTAGATGCAAAGCATGTTGGGTGCCTAAGAAGAGACTGCAAGGAATCAGATGCAGTCAGTTCAAATGGGGCTTCTGTCACAGAGCTCCCCTGAAATGAATTTGTGAGGATAGAATAACTCAATTGAGATTAAAGAAGAGAAATGTAAAGAATTCCTTCCCTATGCTAGAGTGAGCTCTCTGTTGAAGAGTCAAATCCCAGAAAACTAGAAATTCTCATAAAAATAGATTAAGCCTGAGGGCACTAGCTAGACAGCTGGGGGTAATTCTGTTCCTTGGTTTAAGAGCTTAATGCCTCAGGGAAGGAATCACCTGCTTGAGCTGAAAAGTCTGTTATAGCCTAGAGCTGAAAGGAATAGACAGAGACCCTTCTTTAAAACAAAGAAGACTTTTCCATTTTCCTTTGGGGTGCTGGGGTGGGAGGGAGAATTTGAGTTAGTCCAATGCTTGAATGTGTTAATGGCTACCTCTTTTTTGAAAAAGCTGTGGAAAGACTCCAGGCTTTAAACTAAAAGAATGTATATCAGTTTATTCTTCTCATGATAAAGAGATTTCACTGTAGTCAAGAAGTCCAACATCTGTAAAATGAGATTATAGTGGTTGACTTCTAAGGTCTCTTCCTGCTTGAAATCTGTAATCCCATGTGAATCTGTAGCATCAAGGTGAACTATCATTGAGAAGTTTAAAGATTATGGGTTTGGAGCTAAATTTCATGTATGTATGAATAATAATCCAACTAGCCTGTATTTTAACCAAGGACTAAGTTGGATGCTGCCTGCTAGAGATGGGTAACAATAGTAGCTAAGGTAAAAGTAGATGTTCTGTCTCAGTCTATGAGACACTGAAATTTATGGCAACACCATAAGAATGAGTGAAAACCCCCTGGAATGCCCAGGGAGCTGAACTTTGGTCACCTGGAAGTGTGCCCAAGAGTCTCAGATGTTCACAAAATGATATGTCACTAACATGTGCAAGCTTTGTTGTATTAATTGATCTTATGTACTATAGTCTTTCCCATATGATTTGTGGCAAGAGCTGATGAGTGATGAAAAAACACAAACCAAAAGTCAAGGTAGGGGCCTCTGCAGCTCAAGCTTTTTTCTACATAGGAACACTTTACTACTGAGACAATAGCTGAGTGGATCTATGCAATAGAACACTTCTGACTATAACTAATCAACACGTTGTACGAGGAAGAAACTGGTGCCACCCAAGGAATTATGCTCTATGGCTACAAAGGCATTACATGATAACTTTAAGCACTTGGGTCAGAAGAGGATATTTGAGCTATTAAGATTTCACTGGTTCACAATGACAGATCATTTACATGGGTGGGAGGCATTTCAGGACTAGTGATAGGACAGAGGAAAAGGGCTGAGATATAGCTCATAGGGTATAATTGAATTGGTCAGCCAGCATCAAGACTATGAAGAAAGAGATACTAGAACAGAGATAATAAACACAAAGAAGAAACGTTAGACAGTGTTGAGTACAAAGAAACTCTAGAGTAGGGGTGGGAAACTGCAATCTCAAGGTTACATGTGAACCTCTAGGTCCTCAAGTGCTGCTCTCTGACTGAATCCAAACTTTACAGAGTAAATCCCCTTAATAAATGGATTTGTTCCATAAAACTTGATCTTAGTCAAAAGGCAGCACCCAAGTGCCTAGAAGGCCACAGGTTCCCTACCCTTGCTCTAGAGAAATAAAGCAATGATTGAAGGATAGGAAAATGTGATCAGAGGAGTCGTGAATCCTTGAGGTAGAACAGTTACAAGTGAAGATCAGGAAGTGTAAAATTGCTGTGCTTGGCTGAATTGGAACAAAAATGGAAGTTATGGAGTTGAAGAGCCTGATGAACTGAAGGGCCATGGTGTTCAAGAACACAGTGCAAGGATCTATACATAAAGAAAAGATTGGGATGGAGAGCAAGACCTAGTTACTGAATTGTTTGAGGAAGAATGAAGAATTATATGGAAATCTACTGATGATATGCCAGGATTTGAAACTCCATGACACCATTTGCTAATGAACACTTATGCCAAGACTGGTAGAATCCAGTAGGTTGATTATCATGCAAAAGCTACCCAACATTTCAGTTTCCATATGAAATTGAAAAGACTGGTATATTTAGAAAACAGGACTCGTCTCTTCAAAAATAAAATAATAAACCTTTAATGAATGGAAGAACATTATGAATCCAAGATCCAAGTTAATTTTTTTTGAGGGGGAAGAAAAGGCAATTGGGGTTAAGTGACTTGCCCAAGGTCACATGGCTAGTAAGTGTTGAGTGTCTGAGGCCAGATTTGAACTCAGGTCTTCCTGACTCCAGAGCTGGTGCTCTATTCACTGTGCCCCCTAGCCACCCCTGTCCAAGTTAATTTTGAAAAGTAATGGATAAAGATAAAATTGTTTCGTCTCCACCAAAACAAAGAATCAAACTAACAGATTTGAAATGAAGGTAATACAATTATATGGTGAAAACACAGATCTTAATTAGCTCCCTACTCTGGTTTTCATGAGGTCCCTTGAGAAAGACCTCACACAGCAGGTGTGATGGTGCAGGAGAGGAAAAGAAAATACACACATCTAGCTACCTTGGTGTGCTCCTGGAAATCAACCATTCTAAAAGAAATGGTAGAAATAAAGTTTTTCTCCAAAGAAGTTGAAGTGAAAAAGAAATGAACTTGAGGATTGGGGAAGAAGAGAGGAAAGTCTCCTTTATTTTAGTATTTGCCTCAAATAAAACAATGTGGATATAGTGTTTCTTTAAGAATGATGTCTGGAAATTGCTTTTTATTAGAGCTACTTCTTGAACTGCAATTTGAACTATGATCCTGCCTGGTATATAATCCTTTGTTCAGCCTCCTTGATTCTACCTCTGTCTTTAATAGGACTGAGCCCTCTTCTGAATTTACTTTTACTTTTTTTTTTTAATGAATCAGCTAGGCCCCCCCCAAGCCTTTACTAAGAACACCCCCAGTTCTCTGGTTATTTGTCCCCTCTGAAATCTATTGGCTTGCAGAGTAAAGATGCCAGAAATCTAATAACTGAATCAAGCATTTGTAATGGATGGCTGGAGCTGCTTTCTCAAATTATGAGCATTAACTCTTATGTCAAAGATTCATTTTCATCCAGTTCAGAGCCTGTCTGATTAGAGAACCCTTAAAATCCACAAAATTCCTATCCATTGCATTTCCATACATCATGTAATAAACTTCTCATAGATGTGCCTCAGATACTAAAGGCCTTTCTCCTGATTTTTGAAGCATGTTATCTTACATTTCCAATTTCTGTTTAATCACATAGGGCAGCTAATAAAATGGTTAATCCTTTCATTTCATGACAGACTAAATCTACTGACCTTTTTTTAAATCCTAAATTCAGTCAATATTTACCTGGTTTCCACTATGCAAAAGACAACATTGAGTATTAGTGTAATGGTAATGGTAATTAGAAGATCTTCCCTTCCCCTTAATAGGCCAAATATAATCGCATGAAGCCTGTGGTAGGAGGAATTTGCAGAATAGGTGGAGCAGAGTCCAGAGGAAGCTGTGAGTCAGACCAGTTAGAGCTGGAGGGAGGAAAGGATACAGGCCAGGAGACAGTTAGGTTTAGTGTGGCTCCCTGATGTGTTATGGTATATTAACTTCTTTGTTACTGTGATGGATTTGGTTTTCTGGTGTTGGGATTTGGCTTTCTGGTATCAGAATAAATGTTTTGCTTCTGACTTTTATATGAAGAGTCTGTTATATTTTGTGATTCAGAACTGCACCAGCATATTCATAGTTGCCATCAGTGCTGTGAATATTGTGTTGTCAATACACCTAGATAAGCAGTAAGTCTTGGAGTCAGGAAGAACTGGATTCAAGTCATGCCTCTGACACGTGGGCAACTGTGTGATGATGGACAAGTCACTTAATCTCTTCATGTTCTAGGCAACTCCCTGATGCTTTAAGTTATATACAAGACACCTAGCTACATAGGTAGAGGAAATTTTCATCCTTCAAATTCATTTCAATGATGAGCAATCACAACCTAAGACCAGAAAACAAAACAAGACAGAAGCAACCTACTGCTATAAGAGGAGTGGTTTAATTAAATGAATGTTAGATTTGGATTAAGGATCTTATATGTGATCTAAAATGGTTACATTAGATCTCACCTACCTTCACTCTTTCCACCATTTAATCCTCTACAAAACTCTCCAAATCATCATTTTAGATCAAGGGCCCATCATATCATTCCCCTATTCAAGAAACTTCATTCTCTCATTGCCTTTAGGATAAAATTTAAACACTACATCTTGGCATCTCTTCACAATCTGTCTCTAGCTTACTTTTCCAGATTTATTTCACACATTCCCCAAACATGGCACTCCCTATCCAACCTCTATGACTTTGCATAGCCTGTCCCTGGAGTGTACTCTCTCCTCACCTAACTTACAAGCTAATTGTGAGGCTCAAATGAATAATGTATGAAAAAGTGTTTTGTAAATGTGAAAATACTATGTAAATGCTAGTTATCATCCTTATTATCATCAATGTTAGTGTTAGTTTACTTCAAGAATCAAAGTCATACAATTTGAAAGTTGAGAAAGATCTTGGTAGCCAACCAAACATAAAAGGAATCCATACTCCAATATACCCAACAAATGATCAGCTAAACTGCTTGAAGCCCTCCCTCCAGAGAGAGCTCCCTACTTCTCAGGTCAGGCCATGCTACATTTGAAAAATGCCAATTATTAGGAAGTTTTTCCTGACATTGAGCCTAAGTTTGCCTCTTTTACAACTGCTATTCACTCTCCTATTTCTGCCCTCTGGGGACAAAGAAAACAAGTGAAATTCATGCTATATGTGGCAGCCTTTCAAATATTTGAAGACACCTGTCTTTCATAGGCTTCTTTTCTGCAGATGAAATAAACCAAGTTGCTTCCACAAATCCTCACATGCTGTGGTCTCAAGGACCAAGGTAAACGTCCTCTTTGCCTTCCCCTAGAAATACTCCTTTTTATCCATATCCCTCCTAAAGCATAGGGCTCAAACCAAATAGTACTCCAGATAAGATCTTACCCTTCCCCATCTTGACCTGCTGGTGAACAAGTTGAACTGTATATTGTCTTCTTTTCTTGAGTCCTTTGTGCCTTTATTCTATTGAAGCTCTTGCTTCCTTCCAAACCTCATGTCTTGTATTACTTCCACCATCTACTGCCTTCACTCCTACTCAAGTGTTGCTCAACAAATTGAAGAAAGTCATGAAACCATGTTGACTGGGAACACTTCAGGTTCATATAACGTAATCTCAACTGATCCTTCACAAAATCTATTCAGTCCTTTTATACCTCTCTAATGGATTTACTGTCCCATTTACCACAGCTTTCCCAAACCTTTTCATCCTTCCTGAAACCTCTCATGACTCCCCCTACCATCATCCTCTCATCTGAGAACCTTGCTTCATATTGCACTGAAAAGTCAGGCTATTTATAGAAAGTTCCTTCTTCTCTATTCTTTATCTCACAGCACTCAGATTACTTTTGCCACTTTTTCTTTCACCTCAGTTTCACATAAAGATTTAGCCTTTCTTCTTGCCAGGGCAAGTCACTCAGTAACACAAGAGATCTCATTCCATTCTGTCTTCAGCAAATTGCCTCCTCCCTACTCTCTTACTAATACTTAATTCCCAGCACATCTCCCACCCACCCCTCACCCCTGCCCAGCCACCCCTCACCCAGTGGCTGTATTCCTGCCTACAAGTATGTCCCTGTTTCCTGTCCTCAAAAAACTCACTTGTTTTTCCCCATTGGGTTGTAAGCTCCTTGAAGGAAGGGATTGTCCTTTTGTAAATTTATATCCCAGGCTCTCACACTGTGGCTGGCACAGAGCAGGTACTTAATAAATGTTTATTGAGCTGAATTGAGCTTGATCTGTCCATCCCCTCTGGCAATTATCCTGTATCTCTTCTTCCTTTTATGGCTAAACTTGAGAAAGCTGTCCACACAGTAGATGCTTCTCCTCCCTTTCCTCTTGCTTGCTTCTAAACTCTATTATCTAGCTTCTGACTTCATGATTCAAATGGAACTGTTACTCTCTCCAAAGTTACTAATGATCTCTTAATTTCCAAATCTTATGCCTTTTTCTTTTTTATCAAAATTGACTTCTCTGCAGCCTTTGACAATGTTGATCAACCTTTTCTCTTTCTTTTCTCTAGGTTGTTGTGACACTTTCTGTTTTGTTTCTCCTACTAATCTGATCACCCTTCTGTTTCTTCTGCTGTATCTTCATCCTGTCATGTCCACTAACCCCGGTGTTCCATGGGGATCTTTCTTGGTCCTTTTTCTCTTCTCCCTCTATGCTGTAGTACTTGTTGATCTCATCTGTTTCCATGGTTTCTTTTCCAGTCCCAGCCTCTTAACTGACCCCCAGTCTTGCATCTCCAACTTCCTTTAGACATCTCAAGCTGGATAGCCTATGGATATCTTAAAATGAACTTGTCTAAAAGAACTCCTAATCTTGCCCTAAAATCTTCCCCTCTTCTTTTTTTTTTAAGCAGTTGGGGTTAAATAACTTGCTCAAGGTTACATGGCCAGGTGTTTTGTGTGGGTGCTAAGTATCTGAGCCGGAACCAATCCCAGGTCTCCCGACTCTGGGACCGGTGCTCTTACTCACTGCCACCTGGCCGCCCCCTATCTTCCCCTCTTCTTAACTTTGCTGTTACTGTAGAGAGTAGCCATATCCTCCCAGTCACCCAAGCTTGCAACTTTGGTGTTATCCTTAACTCTTCATTCTCCCTCCACTCCCTCATATCCCAATCCTGTCATTTTCACCTTTATAACATCTACCTTCTCACACTGCAGCCAGGCTCTCATCACTTCACTCCTGGACTATCGAAATAGCCTTTTGTTTGGTCTCCCTGCCTCAAGTTTCTCTCCCTTCCAATCCATCTTCCACCCAGCTGTCAAACTGATTTTCCTAAGTTCATGTCTAATAATATCAGCTTCCATTCAGTAAACTCCAGTAGTTCCCTATTGAAAGCACAATCAAACAGAAAATCCTGCTTGGTGTTCAGAGGCCTTTATAACATAGCTTTCTAGTCTTCTTACACCTTACTCCCCTACATGTACTCTTTCCTCCAGTGGTACTGGCCTCCTTGCTGTTTTTACACAAGCCACTCCATTTCCTGACTATTTTCACTCACTATCCCTCATGCCATGAGGCAAATAATACTGAAAAAAAATAATAACAATCGGCCTAATTGTAGACTCATCAGATCAAATCCAACATTTATGATTTTTTATAATTGTCTGTATTGTAATTCTACAAGGTTATATATATATATGTATGTATATATACATTCTTTAATTTCTTCACTTTGAAGAGAACTAGTGAGATGTATGATTCAGTGAATGAGTTTCAATCACCTTTCAAAACAAAGTACAGAATACTTATGCAGGAAAATAATTTGACTCTTGAGTATCTGAGACTGAGTGTCCTTCATACTCTTATTCATCTTGAGGTTGTGTGATATTGTAGAAGGGGTACAGAATATGGATTAAGAAGGCCTGGGCATGATTTCTGGCTGCTACTTACTATATGTGTGACCTTGGGAAAATTATTTTACTTCCCTCTGCCTTAGTTTCCCCACTTATAAATTGACTATTGAGTTTCATTTCTAAAATTTCTTCTAGTTCTAGATCCTATTTTATGTATATGCACACACATATGTATAGATGTATGCACACACATATATATGCATACATTTATACGTATATATTGGTGCCATCTATATGTTGTTTTTTTCTTATTTAATCACTTTTTCAAAGTATATCCTAGTGATTGATTGTTAAATGAAAATTTCAGATATATTGTCTTAACCCTCATCGATGACGTTTTAACCATTCATTTTTGGTTCTATTTCATTGTAATGTTTTATTTGCATGGTATATAGTTTTATGTCATTCCGTATTATATAGTGACCTGACAGGGACAGTGCTATCAAAGAATAGGCTGTAGGTAGCAGTACTGCATTATTGCTGTGCCTTTAAAAGTAGTCTGCTCTTTATATGCTGAGAAATTATTTCATATGGAGTCCTTGGAGGCCAGTGAGTCTTTGCTCCTTGCTGTTTCACAGTTTATTACCCTGTTATAACAAATTATCAAGTTATGCTGAGTATAGGAAACACAAATATTTTACACTGCTAGGAGCCATATAATGAGAGCACTGTATTTCTTCATCATATTGCTATGTTAGTTCAAGGACATAACTCATTCATGCCTATTTCTCATTTTGTCTTGTAGTTGATTTCAAGCCTCGTGCCAGCATGGATACTGTCCATCACATGCTACTATTTGGATGTAACATGCCTTCCTCCACTGCAAATTATTGGTAAGTTCAAAAATTTATTATGTACAAGTTAGATTTAACCATATGATTTACAACTAATAATTACATTTATACTGTCTATAACAAAAGCATAATCATAGTAGTTTGTTTTGTTTTGTTTTGTTTTCTAGAAGAGAAACATTTTCTTTCTAATGTGGTGGCGTACTTTGTACTTTGTTAGCATAAATCAGAAGACAGCAAATTTATAGTAGGGGGATAATTTTTTAAAAGGCAAAATATTTCACATACAACCACATTATAGTCATACTATTAGTATTTATTTTTGGAAAAACTACATGACAAACATATTATGAATTTAATAATGCTTTTAAATAAATTTGGATTTTATAGTTAAGCATCTACCATATGTGAGTAACTATACTAAATGCTAGGGTTGCAAAGAAAGAAAAAAAAACAGTCCCTGTTTTCAGAGTGTACAAGAGAGACAATAGGAAAACAATTAAGTAGAAATAAGATATATAACAGGATAAATTGGAGATACTCTCAGAGGGAAGCCTTTAATATTAAGGAGAGCTGGGCAGAGTTTCTTTGAGGAGGTGGGATTTTAGCCAAACCTTGAAGGAAGCCAGGAGGCAAAAATAAGAAGGGAGAGATTTCCAGGCATGGGGGACTGCCAGTAGAAATGCAGTTAAGAAATGGAGCATCTTTTGGGAGAAACTTCAAGGAGACAAATGTCAGTGGATCACAGAACCTGTGGAGGGACAGTAGCCTATAAGAAGACTAGAAAGGTAAGACGAGTCCAGGCTATGAAAGGATTCAAATAGAGAATATTATATTTGATCCTGGAAATAATGGAAAGCTACTGGAGGTTTGAGTGGAGAATGATGGAGGAGGGGAGTGTGACATGGTCAGATCTATGCTTAGGGGGAACAGTTTGACAATTTGATCAACTGGAATTGGGAGAGTATGTCAGCAAGCACCCTAGCATACCCAGGATGGCCACTAGCACAGGTTCTTTGATCTGCTTTTCTAAAGGGAAGCAACTCAAAAGGGGTTAACAATCTTAGTTTAATCAAATATATATCATTTACCTAGTTCAGAGGAAAAAGTCAGCACCCTGAACTTCAGAGAAAATACAAACAGAAATTACAAGCAGACAAAAAATACAGACAGAGAAAATAACACAATTCAGCAGACAAACAGACAGGGCTTCTAGCTGTCTGACCATTACATACATATAGTGTTAATTACCAGAGAGAGAAGCACCAATATCTGGGTTTTCAAAGCAGGGTTAGGGTGGGGGGTCGGATGGTATCAATAGCTGCCCAAAGTCTCATCTGGCCAAATCACACAACTCTCCCCACAAATGAGACCCAAAGCCAAACCTCACCTCAGCCTTCTCCAGGGTCAGAGAAAGTAACAAAAGGTGGACCTTCCTGAAAAACAAGCAAGCTTCTCATGTTGTGCTCCAAGTGAAGCCCATTAAGGGGCAGGGAAAATCTTCAAATTCCCTTACTATTATATTGAGACCAACCAGTAGGCTCTATAGACAGGGGTGAGGGCCCTCACATGTGGCCTTCTAGGTCTTTTGACCAAGTCCAAGTTTTACAGAACAAAGAATTTTATTAAGAGGATTTGTTCTGTGAAGTTCGGATTCAATTAAAGGGCTGCACTTGAGAACCAGTAGGGTCACATGTAGCCTAGAGGTCGGAGGTCCTCCACCCCTGGATACTCTACATGTATTTGAAAAATAGTATTATGTGTACCAGTCAATTGGCAATTTACTAAATACCCACTATATGCTAGTTCCTTGTTAAACATGTCATTTATTCAGCTTTTAGAAAGTCTGTTTATGTATTTATTATACAGAGTCATTTGATGAGCTAACTAGTGCTATTTTACAGATGCTGGGCAATAACTCTTCTGCCCCCACTGATTCACAGCACACAGGAAAGAAGATACTGACATAGAAAACATGGATCAATGTTTGGAATTGCCTTTTCATTCAAATTTCACTTTCATTATACTTGTCTGATTATATAGAGTATGAACCTCTCCAAATCATATTATGTAGTTAGCAAAAGGTCACAGTTTTTATAAATAATAAAGTATCTTACAGCAGGGAAATTGATATTTTAAATTAAGCCATATTCTAATCTGTATCATTAAGAATTAATGGTATAATTTTTGCCAAGGTAGATGAGTCTGATCCTTATTTCCCACCTGCCCCCCACTAAATAGCATAATAATAAGCATAACAAATAAAGTAATTAAGACAAGAAGAGAGGCTATACCATGTATCCCATGAGGCAAATAATATAGGAAAGAATAACAGCAGGTCTCGTTGCAGACTCATCAGATTGAATCTGGCATTAACAACTTTTTCTTAACTCCTCCAGGCAAATTTCTTGTATGAATTTCTCAAATGTGGCATTCAGGTTATTTTTTTCCCATTTTGTTTCTTATTCTCTATCTAACAGGCCTCCAGGGTCCATAGCTCCTTCAGCATGGACCTGTGATGTCTGTCTGTCTGCCATAGCCTGTCAAGGTCTACTCAGTGCTATTCACTTAGCCATCCCTTACCTTTTAAATCACCTTTCCCTTATGGTTTGAAGAGACAATCCACTGAGGATGGAAGAAGGATGCAGAAGTGCAGGGAAGAGCATAACCTAAAAGTGAAGACAGGGGGCTATAGGTGAGAGGGATAAATTGAAGGTAGCATCCATACCCACTTTCCACATGGCAGCCTAGAACAATGAAAAGGACACTAAATAAACCAAAAAAAGAAAAGGTAACAACTGTAAAAGGAGAAAGGAAGGGAACTTCTAGCAAGATTGCTGGATGAAGTTTAAATCGAGCCATCATGCATTATAGTAAGGTGGTTGAGGAATGCAACAATTAGAGCAAAAGAATAATAATAACAAGCAGCAAAGAGGGAAAAGAAAGGAATAGAAACTGATAAAAAATCAGAGAAGAGGAAGGAGCAAACAAAGAAGAAAAGGAGCCAATGAAATGAATAAATATCATAGAAGCATAGAAACCATTGAGAAAAGGGAGAACATTTCAGTGAATTCTGCTGAATCCCTGGAAATAACAATGGAAAAACTCTTATTATTGTTGTTGTTTGCCCTTTGTTCTCAAAGAAGACGTGATGATGTCAGGGAGATGATGCCATGACGTGCAAGTGAATGGGATTTGAGTGAGGGAGGGCTGGGCAAAGTCACCAGCCTCACTTTCTCCTCCGGAGCCATCTGGGTCCAGTTGGAAGATACAGATCAGGATGACTGGAGATGGCCCCAATGTAGTGGGAGGACTTTTTTAAGCAAAGGTCTTTAACAGGTCTCAATTTGACTGAGGCAAAGCCTATTTAATGATTAAGTCTAGGTAATAAATGAAGTGATAATGGTCTCTTTAGTTAGTCCAAAAAAAAAAAAAAAAGCACAGCAACCTGAGAGGGTTATATGGGGATGTGCTTTCTTTGTCAGACTTGACTTTGCTTTGATTAGATAGAATAGGGTAAAAAAAAAAATCAAGTCCTTTGAGTCCTATTGGCTGTTTGTTTATTGTTGTTGTTTTTCAGTTAAATCATAAGCATTTACTAAATACCTCCTAGGTATTTAGTAAATCACTGTGCAATCCATTTCATCTAATAGCTTGAAATCTACCTATGGAAGACAACATGTGTAGATAGATAGATAGATAGATAGATAGATAGATAGATAGATAGATAGATAGATAGATAGATTTGATATAGATGATAGTTAAAGGAAGAAGGGAGGAAGGAAGGAAGGAAAGAAGGAAGGAAGGAAGGAAGGAAGGAAGGAAGGAAGGAAGGAAGGAAGGAAGGAAGGAAGGAAGGAAGGAAGGAAGGAAGGAAGGAAGAAGGAGAGAAGAAAGGAAGAAAGAAAGAAGGAGAGAAGGAAGGAAGAAGGAAATACACACATACAAGGTTATTTTAGGGGAAGGTAATGTGGGGTCAGGAGAGACCTCATATAGAAGGGGGCACTTTAAGTGATCCTTGGAGAAAATAGATGAGGAGGAAGAAGTATGTTATATCCATGGGGAACAGCCAGCACAAAGGCACAGCAGTGGAAAATGGGAATTCTAAGTGTGAGGAGCAACAGGAAGACTGGACCACTGTGGAGATGGAGAGAAAAGATGTCCAAGAAATCTGGAAAGGTTGCACCTAGTTTAGAAGGGATTTAAATGCCAAACAGAGGAGTGTATTTGATCCTGGAGGGAACAATAAGCCTCTGTAGTTTATTGAGTAGGGGAGTAACATTGACTGATTTGCATTTTAAGAAACTCATTTTGGCAGCTGGGTGAAGGATTGATTGGAGAGACCAGAAGTGTGAGTTAGAGACTGGTTAGAAGCCTATTCCAGTTGTCTAGATGAAAAGTACTAAAGTTCTTGCCTAATGTTTAAAAGACACACAATAAAGTGATGAAAAGTCATCCTGGTGATCTGATGAGGATCAAAAATTGGTTTTAGTGAAAGGAAGAAGAGATGAAAGGTGTGCTTTGACATTTTACCAAAAAAAAAGGATTAGCATTTCCTAAATAAAGCTACTTTACTTTTAGTAATAAAAACGTGGAAATTTTTACAACTAAAGAATGATTGAATAAATATTGTATGTTATTGCAATGAGATACTATTGTACTGTAAACATAAATAATGTGAAGAATACAAAAATATGGAATGCCATATAAAGTGATTCAAGTCAAGGTCACTAGAATAACAAAAAAGTAAATGGTGACAAACCATATTAAAAAACAAACAACAAAGGCTATTTGTTGCTGCTCTTCAGTTGTGTCTAACTCTTCCTGACTTTGGGGTTTTCTTGGCAAAAATACTGGAGTAGTTTGCCATTTCCTTCAGCTCATTTTACAAATGAGAAACTGAGGCAAAAAGGGGTAAGTGACCTGTCCAGGGTTACTCAGCTAGTAAGTGTTTGAGGCCAGATTTGAACTCAGGAAGATGAGTCTTCCTGACTTTAACCCCAGCCCTATGACCACTGTGCCACCTAGCAAAGACTTATTATAGACCAATCAGTGAGAGCCAGAGTGATTGTGAATGACTCTGAAGGAGAGAGTGAAGCTGATGACTTTGCACAAGCCTGTCTCACTTAAATCCAATTCCCTGGCAAGTCAAGGCATCATCCTGGTGATGTCATTGGTCTTCTGTGACAAAGAAAGACAAACAACAGCAAGAAGCAAAAACTATATTCTGGGTTTATAGATTTGGAATGGAATGCACAACAATTAAATAGTTATGTTATTTTGGTGAAATTCTCATATTTTTTTCAATCAGAAGGTAGTTTAATAGGGTTTTATTTTAAAATTTACTCCATATTTGGATTGCTAATTATTTCACTTATATATGATGAAAATATTTTAAATTAAGATTATTTTTCCAGATAAATGATAATGATGTTACTTAGGTTTGTAAAAGAAGGAACTTTGAAATACAAAGTCAGGTGCAAACATTTGATTACAATGTAAGTGAAAGCAAATATTTTACACTAGAAGGGGTGGAGACAAGATGGCAGAATAGAAGCAGGAAAACTGCTTCCCCGTAACCACCTCAAATACCTGTAGAACAGGACTCTAAACAAACTTGAGAGCTACAGAACCCACAGAGTGACAGAGAAGAACAAGTCTCCTGCTGAAGGCAGCCTGGCTGGCTAGCAGGAAGTGTTCATTGCAGCATGCTGGGAGCAGAGCCCAGCCCCATGTGAGCCCACAGTGTTAGCTCCAGGGCATCCCCTACCATCAGTGGCTAGAGCAGGCTTTGGGAGAGTGGATCACCAACAGGTGTGGCAGTTTCCAGAATTATCACAACAAAAATGCCAAGGACAAAGTAAAAGTTCAGTGTCAAACTCTGTTGAAACTGGGGGGGACCATGTGGTCCAGCCCCTGCCACCTGGGGCAAGAAGTGGTAGGGCTGCAGTGTCCCTGGAACCACAGCATGGCTGCTTCAGAAGTCCTAGCCTGCAGATTGTAGGGGGACCAAGCAACCATTCTGAGGGGTTTTGCTTTAACCTGCTTGTATCTGGATCCCTGTCCTGGAGTATGTGACCAGGTGCCAGAGCCTTTGGAGGCTTCAGGGAGGGCACCCAACTAATAGCTCTTGAAGCTGAGAAAACCCTAGCAATTTGGGACAAAGCTCTCCTCTCTGGAAGCAGAGTTTTACTGTGGCAAAAAGCTCAAAAGTCAAGCAATTGAGTGGCCACATGAGCAAGCAGAGGAAGCAAAGCAAGCACAGCAGTCAAACCTTAGATTCCTTTCTGGGGGACAAAAAGGATCAAAGCATGCAACAGGAGGAAGACTATGAAGTCAGAACTCCTGTACCAGAAGCTTCCAAGAAAAATATGAATTGGTTACAGGCCATAGAGGAATTCAAGAAGGATTTTGAAAACCAAATAAGAGAAGTTGAGGAAAAATTGGGAAGAGAAATGAGAATGGTGCAAGAAAATCATGAAAAGAGAGTCAATTACCTGACTGAAGAAAATAACACCTTAAAAATTGGCTAAAGAGGCAAAAGAGGCTAAAAAAGCCAACGAGGAGAAGAATGCCTTAAAAAGCCTAATTTGCCCAATGGAAAAAGAATTTCAAAAGCTCACTGAAGAGTATAATTCCTTCAGAATTAGATTGGAGCAAATGGAAGCTAATGACTTTATGAGAAATCAAGATAACATTAAACAGATCCAAACAAATGAAAAAATAGAAGGCAATGTGAAATATCTCATTGGAAAAACCACTGACCTAGAAAATAGATCCAGGAGAGGTAATTTAAAAATTATTGGGCTACCTGAAAGCCATGATCAAAAAAAGAACCTAGAAATCATCCTCCAAGAAATTCTCAAGGAAAATTGCCCTGATGTTTTAGAACCAGAGGGCAAACTAGAAATTGAAAGAATTCATTGTTCACCTCTTTAAAAAGATACCACCCCCCCAAAAAAAAACTCCTAGGAATGTTATAGCCAATTCCAGAGTTCCCAGATCAAGGAGAAAATATTACAAGCAGCCAAGAAGAAACAATTTGAATATTGTGGAAACACAATCAGGATGACACAAGATCTAGCAGCTTCTACACTGAGGGATCAAAGGGCTTGGAATATGATATTCCAGAGGTCAAAGGAGCTGGGATTAAAACCAAGAATCATCTACCCAGCCAAACAGTATCATGTTTCAGGGGAAAATATGATCATTCAATGAAATAGAGGACTTTCAAGCATTCTTGATGAAAAAAAATAGAGTTGAATAGAAAATTTGACATTCAAATACAAGAAGCATGAGAAGGTAAACAGGGAAAAGAAATCATAAGGAACTTATCACAGTTGAACTATTTTCATTCCTACATGGAAAAACAATAATTGTAACTTGTGAAACTTTTCTCAGCATAAGGATAGTTAAAGGAAATATAAATGTATATGTATACATAAATATGTTTATATATAGGGTGCATGTGCATATGAATACGTGTGTACATGTATACATAGGCAGAGGGCACAGGATCAATTGAATAGGAAGGGATGATATTTTAAAAAATAAAAATTAAGAGGTGAGAGGAATACAATG
The DNA here is from genome assembly GCF_028583685.1 of Petaurus breviceps papuanus. NCBI lineage: Eukaryota > Metazoa > Chordata > Mammalia > Diprotodontia > Petauridae > Petaurus > Petaurus breviceps. The sequence continues at coordinate 3,405,756 of NW_027185793.1, forward strand.
AAAGGGGATAGGGAGAGAGAATAGGTTAAATTATCTCCTATAAAAGAGGCAAGAGAAAACTGTTACAATGGAGGGGAAGAACAGGAAAGCAAAAGGGGATGGGTCAAACTTACTCTCATTGAATTTGGCTTAAGGAGGGAATGACATACACACTCAATTGGATATCTTACCCTACAGGAAGGTGGGGGGGAGGGGACAAGATGGAGGATGATAGAAGGGAAGGCAGATGGGGGGAAGGTAGTTAGAAGCACACACTTTTGAAAAGGGACAGGGTCAAAGTAAAAAATAGAACAAGTGGGGGGCAGGATAGGATGGAGGGAAATATAGTCAGTCTTTTACAATATATCCACTATGGAAATGTTTTGCGTAACTGCACATGTACAACCTATATTGAATTGCTTATCTTCCCAGTAAGGGTGGGTGAAGAGGGAAGAAGGGAAAGAATTCAACGTTTTAAAATCAAATGTTTAAAAAAATATTATTATTATTATTATTTTACATGCACTGGGAAATAAGATATATAGGCCCTGGAGTATGGAGATCCATCTTATCCTACTGGAAAGTTGGAGGGGTAATGAGGGAGGATATAAGAGAGAGCAGTTTGGAGGAGGGGGTATTCAGTGGGATTGCTGTTCTGGGGTGGTGGGTAGGGGAAAGATGGGGAGAAAATTTGTAACTCAAAATTTTGTGAAAATGAATGTTGTAAATTAAAAATAAACAAAATTTAATTTTAAAAAATTTTACACTAAAGAATGATTTAATTTAAAATTCATTAAAATTTTATTTGAGGAAAAAATGTAGCAGAAAGTATATTAGAGTAGGAATCAGAAGAACTGGGCTCTATATCTATACATAGTTCTCCCAGAAATCAGGAGTATGACTTGCAATCATAGTTTCTCTGGGTTTCGGTTTCCTCAATGTAAAACTAGATGAGTTTTTAAAGTACTTTAAAGGCCATTAATCTATCAATTTGGGATTCTGTGGAGGTAAGTTCTATTCTGAAGTGCTGATTCAGAGTTAACCAGTCAGTAGTAGTTGGGTGTATGTGACATGGTTGACTAAAGGCATAGGTAATTCACTGTTGTGTCAGGCAGTTGCTAGAAACATACAATTCATAATAATTCCTTGTGCCTGTATCATGGTAAATAGATTTCAAATTGATTGCTGCATTTCTCCTTGCAGGGGTGGGGAACCTTCAGCCTCATAGTCACGTGTGACCTGGTAGGTCCTTGGGTGCGGCCTTTTGACTGAGTCTAAGCTTTAGAACAAATCTTTTTATTTAGGGGATGTGTTCTGTGAAGTTTGGAGTCAATCAAAAGACTAGACTTGAAAACCTAGAGAGCCAGATGTGGCTTCAAGGCTGCAGCTTCCCCACCTCTGTGACCTAACCATTTCATATTTTTGTTGCAAGTTTTCTTCATAATCATCAGAAAGAGAAGTAATTGAAAGGTGATTATTCACATTTTGATTTAAAGTTCCCACATCTCTCTATAAATTTCCTCCCAGGGTTTTTAAAAAATTGCAAATGAGAATAGAATACATACTCAGTAAAACAGAAGAATTATTACAATTTTGGGCATGATTTCCAAAATACAGCTTTTCTATGTACATTTCAAAGATACTATTTTGGGGACAGGGGCAGGGAAGGTACAGAGAGGGAGTATTTTTTTATTTCTTAATAAAAAGGAGAAATTCATGACTCCTTAAAGAATTAATTCATAGAAAATCTGATTGACTGAATTTTTCTAAGCTTCTGCTCAAGAAAATCCACCTTTGCAGCAGAGGTTTAATAATAGCCAGAAGAATTTGTTCAAGTGTTTAGCCTCTTGTGCACACACCTGAATTTAGGAGAAAAAAAATCAATCAGCAAAAAAAAAAAATCATGCATTGTTTTCCTGGAAGCATCAAGTCTTGCATTTGTTATATTAATATGTTTACCCTAGTAGAGGAAAAGAAAAAAAACTTCAACTCAAATATTTTGATTACGATTCCTACTAATGTGCTTGTTATGCTTTGAAATAGCAAGAATTCATTCATGCTGTAGGGAAATTATAAACAGAAAATGTTTTGAGGGAAAGATGAATAAGGTAATGGAATAATATCTCAGCACCAAAATTTCAAGCTGTGACTCCTCTCCATTCACATTGGTTGGTCGGATTTTTCCTTCTCCTCATGATTCAGTATTTGTTTGTCAGTTTTTTGACAATAAGCGCTTATATTTAAATTAAAAGGTGTTTTTTTTGTTGGAAAAAAGGCCCCATCTTCTAGAAATCAGTCTTAACATGAATGCAAAGGGTTGTTCTGTGGTTCACAGATCAATTGCTCTCCTTTGTTCATTGTAATTGCCTCTTTCTACTGTTCATTAGAATATATATATATATATATATTTATATTTATATTTATTAAGGAATTTTTAAGTGTAAATGGAAATAGTAGTCAGCATGAAATGTTTTCATTGTGTAGGCATCTTAACTTAAATATACCTTTCTGAACATGAAAGAAAGTGGCATAGTGAGGTAGAAAGCTGTCTAAAAGAGCCACAAACCTGGTTCATATTTGATCTCTGACATGTAACTGTCCATGTCATTGGTTTAGACAGCTCTAAACTTTCATTGTTCTAGACAGCTCTCTACCATTGTGTTTCAGAAAAGGTGCTGATATAAATTGGTAAAGGGAATTTCTTTATGTGGGTATTCCCTATGTAAATGAAATCATAAATAAAATCATTCCTTATATAAATAAATTTCTTTACATGAGCATTCCCAATATAAATTAAATCATAGGTTCTATCTGTATCTTTATCAGTCTAAGCACATCCTAGCCTTTTGTGTTTCATTCCAAATTAGTATCTCCTGCTGGTAATGTGTCTCGTTAATTATATGCATGTGCATTTAAACTGCATACATTCACATGAAGCCTTTTAATATACTGTGAGGTATTCCCATTATATTTAGATTGAGCTTCAGGCTTAATTCCAAATTAACATGCCTTAGGGACCAGAAATAAGCACCTTCTGATGGAAAAGCAGCAGCTATTCTGACCTGTGTAAAGAAAATAATGCCTGTCAGTTGTGACTCGCATCCTCTCTTTCCCAGGCTTTTAAGGGATGAGAAAATTAACACCATCTAGGGAGCTATACTGAGAAACAGCATTGAGGTAAGAGCAGGAGTAGAAAAAGCAGAATGAATTTGCCAGGCTGTAGCTTAGGCTGGCAGATCTTAATACGCTCGGCAATTCTGAGTTCTACAGATTTTCAAGGAAGGAAGCATCTACCATGTGCCAGGGATTTTACAAATATTATTCCATGTGATCCTCACAGCAACCCTGCAAAGTAGATCTATTATTATACCATTTTATAGTTGAGGAAACTGAGGTAGACAGAAAATAAATGGTTTTCCCAGGGTCACACAGCTGGTACATGTCAGAGGCCAAATTTGAACACAGATCTTCCTGAATCTAGGCCTAATGCTCCCTTCCTTGCACCACCTACCTGCTTCCACTGTTGACATGGATGATTTATATTTGGGTAGTCATAAAAGATCTGTTTTTGATAAATGAGATTTCATGAAAGTGTACTAAAAAAGGCAAGAACTTATTACGGATATAGTGTAAATTGTAGCATTTAATTAAATTATTTGAACATGTCCATTAATCTCATAATTTACTCTAAGAACTTTTTAAAAATTAACTGGCACTAGAGAATTGCAAACTAACTCTGAGGTGCTTTTGAGAGAGAAAAAGAGAGGTATATTTTCTGTTCTGCTGAGCATGGAGCTTTGTGCTTAGAGCTACATATGATTACTAAACCTCAAGGTGGGTCATTCAGAAATATTGGGCCATTAAACCAAATGGCCTTTTCTGCTCACAACTTAAATTCCAGCAATGTTTAATTTTAAATCTGTTTCTGGCCAAGTAATATGTTAAAAATCAAAGATGGTTGCTCTAGGTTGCTTGGTCTCTCTTTAAGGAAGAATTCCAGCTGTTTAAATGAGGTTATTTCCAGCTGTTCTCACTTGATACTTTACTAAAGTGAAAACCAAAGTACTTTACCGTCCTACTGAGGTTTAAGTTAAATCCCTTTCAACTGCTTCTATTTATTAGCCACCTGCTGTGTCTTTTTAAATGCCACTATCTCCACAGGACTGCAGATGTTGATGAGGCAAAATAGAAAAGTAGCTAAAATATATAGAGGATGCTCTATGTGAGGAATCCTCCTTGACTATTTGTTTAAATGGCATTTTAAAAAATTAGCTATTTGTCTATGTTGTATTGCTTCCTAGATGATAACTTCAACTTGTTTGCCTAGTCAGGTGTAATGTAATGTCAAGCAAAGGCAACTTTCCAAGGTTCAAAATACCAGCATAGGTGCTCTCCATTTTATTCAGTGAAAAATTAAGAACAGAGAAGATCAAAATATGGCATCATTCAAAATACAGCATTTACTAAGTGTGATTCAATAATCTCCAGGTACTACCTGATTTAATCAAGTACTTCCCCACCCCAGGAGATTACATTCATTTAATCAATCACAAAGTCCCTCTTCTAAATACTACTCTACCCCTAGGCTGTACCTTCATTTAGTCCATCACAAAGCCCCTCTTCTCAAATGGAGATTAGTTTCCAATCATAAGTAAAGTACATTCATTTGTTCAATCACAGAGCACAAAAAGGTCAAAAGTTCCCCACCCTTGGATCGCAATTGAATCTACCCCAGAGTTACAACAAGCTTAAGCACAGCACTTAATACCCAAATGGAGGTCTTTTCTTCATCTTGACTTGAGGCAAGTTCTCAGCAATCTTTGTTCCTGGGGAGACAAAGCTTAGCAAGGACACAAGATACATTGCCAGTCTCTTCATTAATTCATTCTCTGTCTGCAGAACAGTCCTAGGACCCCTAAAAACATTAGCAAAACCCTCTTCCAGGATTTCTGTAAACATACAGCAAGAGAATCCTTCTTCAGGGCTTCGGAACCAACAGCAAGGTTTCAAGAATTCTGTAACAACAGCACTGTCCTTCACCAATAGACAGTATTCACTCTCTTTCTGCAGAACAGTCTCAGTAGCTCTGAGCCAACAGCAAGGTTCCCAAACTTCTGCAACAACAGGACTGTCCTTAACCAGTGGACAGAATTCACTCTCTGTCTGCAGAACAGTCTCAAGAGCTCTGAACCAACAGCAAGGTTCCCAGACTTCTGCAACGACAGGACTGTCCTTCACCAGTGGACAAATCTGGCAAAAAAACATCAAAACAGATAGACAAAGTACCAGCATCACAGCCATGTCTCCTCAGTCCTTGGCAGCTCTGGGTGGCAGCTCTCAAAGTCCTGGGAAATTCAAAGTGGCCCTCAGCAATCCTCTCAGTCTCTCTCTGCCTCCAAAGGTGCTGCTTCCAAAAAAGTTCTTCAGCCTCTCTGTTGTGTCTCTCCAAATTTACGTCACCAGCGCCTCCCAGTTTGGCCCTCTCTTTTCACATCAACAAGTCCATCCCACAAGTGGGATTAACAAGCTCTGGGTTTTAACACAATCAAACCAAAAACCAAGCCAATACAGGGGAATCTTTAAATTGCATTACTATTACATCAGGTGACAATATTAAATCTTTGGGTTAAGAACAACAGTGGACCTTTCTTATATTTCGACAGTATTCTCTCCCATAGGTAATTACGAGCACTTAAAACAAATTTCTGATGCCCATAATTCTGGTTGCCTCTCTTAAAGGCTTTTTCCTCCATATTGACCCAAATTAAATTCCATCCTTTCTCTTTCATTCCTGGAAAGTCACAAAGCTTCAGAATTCTTCATTTATATCCTCCTGGAATGCACGAATGAAAATCACTCGGGTCCCCAAAATATATTCTGTGCCTTCCTAAGCCTTGGACTTAATCACAGAAAGTTAAGGGAACTGCAATATACACTGGAATATTGCCCAGACTTCAGTGGAAAATCTGTCTCTTTCCCCCTCCTCACAGCATTATTCAAGTGTGTTGATAGACTTACAGTACATTGCATAATGGACCCTTACAGCTTTGCTTTGCATCAAGTTTTAGTCTGTAGGCACCACACATAATTTTCTTGGCTGACTTTTAGGTGGCATAAATTAAAGAAAGTGATGGAAATTCCTTAGGCAAATGGCCAGTTCCTAGAAGACTAGTGTCAGTCTTAATAAAAATAAATGTCACGATTGCTGCTAGTTTTGTTACTACAAATTGTTACTAGTTTCTCTGCTGCTGTTAACAGTCTCAGTAGGATCCAGTCTCTATAATAAACATTTGAGAAATTCATTCTGATATCATATGGCAAGTATTCCTATTCTCTTCTCTCCCATAGCCAGTTAGTTTCTAAGACTTATCATTTCTGCCTCCACAATATTATTTGCATTTATGCTCTTCTCTCCAATTCAGTCGTTGCCATAGAGATAGTTCAGGTCCTCATCAATGCTCACCTGGGCTATTATAATAGCTTCCTAATTGAATCTTAAGCCTACTTTGCTTCCAATATCACCTCCCTCCAAGTCTGACTTAAAATACAAACTAACTTAAAATACAAACTCCTCAGTTTGAAATTGAAAATTCTTCCAAATCTGATTCCATTCCAACTTTTCACATTTCATATGACCTCCTTTCACACACACAATTTCTTTTCCAACTAAAGGCACTGGCTTGCTATTCCTCTAACTCAGAATTTCATCCTGGGCCTCAGGGCTTTGGGGCAGACTCTCTCACATGCCTATGATGCACTGCCTTGATCTTCCTTTTAAATTCTTTTGCTTCTTTCAAGATTCAACTTCAGTGTCAACTCCAACAGGAAGGCTTTCCTATTCTGATGGTTGTTAATATTCTCTCCCTCCTCAAATTATATTGTATTTATTTTGCTAGTTATATGTTATGTACCACTGTTCTCACTTCCACCTGTATCACCACAATAGAATATATTCTCCTTAACAGAAGGGATTATTTTGCATCTTGTCTCTGTATCTTTAGTTCCGATATAACAGGTAGTTAATAAATGCTGCTTGGTGAATCAACGAACTAGAGACTATTTGGGTTGTATCAGGTAGCATGTATATTAAAATTTTCTGTTTTAACGTCTTGTTTTGGAGGGGAAAACTCAAAATATGCTTCTATAATCACCATAGAGCTTTTCAGTCACCATCCATATTTAACTATCCCTTTGCACATGGTTTACATTAACATATCACTGTATACCTAGTAGAGAATTCATTAATAGATACCTATTCAATATTGGAGCAATTGTCAGTAAACTTATAGAGCAAATTATGGACATCACCTAGTCATGATTGTCCAGTTTTAAGATATAAAAATTTGACTTATATTAGTTATAATGTTGAAAGTTTAGGATAATCTAAGCACACAGCAAAATTAGAGAAAAAAACTTAGCCTTTGATCAATTAATATTAAAATTCAAGACAATGCAGATATAACTTGAGGGCATGACAGTTTTCCCCTCAGCAAAAAATGTAAGGAAATGAATTATCAGTGAAGGTTTTTCCAGAATAACTTTGGATTTTAAATGTCCTTTAGCAGATATAACCAGAGATATCTTTAACAGTCAATCATGCTTTATATGGATAATTCAGAATGGCACACTGGCTCTCCCTTTACTTGATACACTTAGAAATATGCATGACATCAGAATGCTTTCTGAGTCAATTTAAGTTGAGATACTTATACACCAAAAGTTCAGAAACCTAAGATAGTATTATTTTCAAATATTAATTCTTTTTTTTGCCTTTTGGAGGGCAATTGGGGTTAAGTAACTTGCCCAAAGTTACATAGCTAGTTTTTTTTTGTGTGAGTGCTAAATGTCTGAGGCTGGAACCGAACTCAGGTCCTCCTGACTCGGAGCCTGGGCTTTACTCACTGCGCCACCTAGCTGCCCCAAGGAATTCTCATCTTTTTTAAACTTGAAATACTAAGAAGTAATTAGTGGCTATGAACCTCTTTAAAATTTTTTAATTGAATCCATTTACAGAAACAATTTAAGAAAAACATCCAGAATGATTAATGTGCTTTGTTCTGAATGTCTTAATTACCCAATTCTTCCTATCCTTGTGGTCATATCTCAAAAAATAACCACCATTTTCTGCATTTTCATAGTATCCTTTAAGAAAGCCACAATAAACTGTCTCAAATTTACCTCCTTGATCCTTTTAGGTAAAAGCATCTATAGTTTCATTTAGAAATGGAAAATGTGAACCATACAAATGTACAGTGATTTTAGCTCAGCTGATTCTGTAAAACAATTACAGGGAGGGTTACCTATGTCAAAAAAAAATTTTTTTTTTAACAAGGCAGTATAGTTTCATCAAAAACAGGTCATGTAAAACTAAACTCATTTCTTTTTTCCAGTTATTAAACTGGTAGATCAGGGGCTGCTGTAGATGAGGTCTACCTAGATTTTAAGTGTTTAAAATATTTTGTACTGTTCTTGTTGAAAAAAATGGAGAAATGTGGATTAGCCAAAAGTACAACTAAATGGATTCAATCTGGTTAAATTGTAGGATTTCAGAAGTCAGTTAATAGTACAGTATCCCTAAATCACCTCTAGAGTAGTTCAGGGATCTGTGCTTGGAACTGTGCTGTCTGACATTTTTATCAATAACTTGAACAAAGATATGGATGCAATTCTTATCAGATTTGCAGATGATAAAATAATTGAAAGTAGTAGCTAACACATAAGGTGACATTCAGAATATGGAAAGATCCTCGCAAGCTTGAATCTTAGGAGGTAGCTATGGGTGCAATAAATAGTGCTATGCATGATGTCAGGAAGAACTGAATTCAAATTTGATCTCAGACACTCACTAGCTATGTGATTCTGGGCAAGTCATTTAACTTCGGTTTGCTTTGGCTTTCCCAACTGTAAAATGGGGATAATAATAGCCCCTTGAAGAGTAGTTGTAAAGATTAAATGAGATAACATTTGGTGGTTTAAAAGAAAACTCACAGTACAATGTCTAGAATTTAGTAGGCGCTTAATAAATGTTTATTCTTTGCTACTCCAGTCTAACACGATGTACTTCAATAAGGGTAAATGTCAAGTCTTATATCTGAGTTCAGAAATCATTTTCACAAGGGCTAGAAAGAGGAGGCATGATTAGACTGCATAGTCAGCAGTTTGCTTGAAGATGTGGGGATTTGAGCAGACAATAAGTTAATAAATCTGATTGTTAGAGGAATGCTATCTCGAGCTGTATGAAGAAAGGCATAACATCTAGGAATGAGGATGTGATCACCGAATCTACTATGTACTAGGTCAGATCATACCTGAAAAGTTGTGCACAAAGCCTAAGAGAGTGTCCAAAGGATGGAAACCAGAATGTTGAAGGGCCTTGAGTCATGAAATAGAGGTTGAAGGATGTTTAGAAGAGAGCACTCTTACGGAATGGGGGTGGAGGGGTGGCTTAATATTTATCTTCAGGGATTTGAAAGACTGTTATTGGAACAGAGTTCTATTCTCAATAGCCAAACGATCTTCCTCTATTTGGCCATATAAAAGATAGAACCAGAGAAGAATTACAGAGGCAAATGTAGGGGAAAATATAAGGAATATCTTTCTAATAATTAGATATCTCACAGTGGAATGGACTGCTTTGGGAGGTAGTGCTCCTTTCCTTGGAAGTCTTCGAGCAGAGATTAGATAACCACTAGTTGCCCGTTTTAGTAGTGGTATGAGTTGAACCGGATGGCTGCTGAATACCCTTCTAAGTTGAAAATTCTGTTATTCTCTGATTCTGTGAAAACAAAATTCCCATAACATGACATATATGACATATTAAGAGTTGTCCCCCAAAATAAAGTGCCTAGTCAGACACCAGTTAATTAGTGAACGTTAATGCAAAAAACCTGAAAATAACATTTTATAGTAGAAAGAACACTGAACATGGCAGTAACCTGGTTTCTGATTCTAATTCTGATCCTAGCTGTGCACAACTCACCTGATTTTTCTGAGTCTTAATTTCTTCATCTGCAAAATGGCAGTAATACTGTAATTCATAAAATAATAGTTTTGCAGAAAGTGATTTGTAAATCTTAACTTGTTATATAAATATGAGTTATTTCTACTATTCTTTCCTTATTTTATTTTCCCAGTAGTCCATTTAATTTAATGTGGGAATTGGTTTTCAGTTTTAAATTCCTCCAAGAAAAATCCTATTATGAAATTTATTCTATCCATGATAGTGGTTTAGTCATATAATAGTGAATAGTCATTTAATAAGCAGCTGACTGTCAAATCCTATTTACTTTGATGGATCTGTGACTTTACTGATGTGGGTACTCCGTATAAAGTTGAAGGACCCAGTAGATCTCTCTACCAGGATGGGGGGGGGGTAGGGAAGAAAAGAGAGGAGCTAGGCAGCTAGGTGGTGCATCAGGTGGTACAATGTGTAGCACACTGGGCCTACAGTCAGGAAAACCCAATTTCAAATATGGCCTCAGATATTAACTAGCTACAGGGCCCTGGGCAAGTCACTTAGCCTCTATCTGCCTCATTTTCCTCACCTATAAGATGAGAATAGGTTATTGTGAATATCAAATGAGATAATATTTGTAAAGGGCATAGCAGAGTGTCCGGCACATAGGAGAAGCCATATAAATGCTTATCCCCTTCCCTCAGTAGCCTTTACAGTCCGCATCCATCAAACCTTTTCTGAACCATTCAACATTGTTACATACTCTCTCTTCATGAATATTTTCTCCTTTCTGGGTCTCTATGACACTTCTCTATCTTGTCTCAGTGTACCTTCTCAGGCTCCTTTCTCAATCATCATCCATTTCTCACTTCTTATGTGTGAATGCACTCCAGAAATTCCTGGAATCATCCCTGAAATCAGATGTCTAGATATATTCTAACCACCAACTTGTTAGAAAGAAAATCAGAATTAATTTTTAAAACAGAAAAAAAGATTAAACTGAGTAAAAGATACAATGTACATTAGCATAACTCCCACCTGTCCTACTTAAACAAATTATTAATGATGAAACATGTAAAATATTTAGAAGAAAGAGCATTTAAACTGATTCTAACAATTTCATACAGAAATTTAACTGTTATAAATCAAATTATATAACAAAGAGACCAAGAAAGCCTAAAAATCTCAGCCTTGATCAGCTTCCCAAGGACATGAATTTGGCAGATAAAGAAAATACAGGTTGAGAATATAAATTTATGTTTTAAAGTCTTAGAGAAAAAGGATAGTGGAAGGTGATATGAGCAGTACCAACTCACAAAGCAAAAAGAAACAAGAAAACTTGGTGAGCAAAGCCATCACTTAGGCATTCAAGGATGGAACTGAAACAAGGACAACAAATCTCTACCAGAGAGTAGTGACCATTTATCAGTGCTTATACACACTAGGCATAGTGCTGAGTTCTGGGGATATGTAACCAAAGCAAAGCAAACACTGCCCTCAAGGAACTTACATTCTAGTTGAGGAGATAATATTTTGTCTGATATGTAGAACTCAAGTATATGAAACCTTGAAGGGGAAGGCACTAGCAGCTGGAGGAGACCAGAAGAGGCTTCCTTTGAAAGGTGGTACTTGAGCTGAGTTTTGAAGGAAACAGTTGCAGAGGTTTGACAGGACAACATTCTAGCCACTAGATGTAACCAGGGCAAAGGTATGAAGATAGACGATGGAATACTGTGTAGGGAATAGCAAGTAGTATGTCCAGTATTGCTGGATTGTAGAGAGCATGGAGAAGAACATTGTGTAAGTTGGTAACTGATCAGATATATGGGGTGAATGAGTCAAAGATGACACCAAAGTTGGAAACCTTTTGGACCAGAAGGAGAGCACCACCAGTGAGTGACCTTCACAGTAATTTGGAGTTTGGAAAAGAACTAGATTGGGGGAGGGGGAATTTGATGACTTCTCTCTTGGATGTATTGAGTTTAAGATACCCATTAAACGTCTAGTTTGAAATGTCTAATAAACAATTCACGAGCAGACTTGGAAACAAAAAGTGTCAGAAATATATAAAGTGTTTTTTAATAACAAAATTTTTACTAACATTTTTTACTCTCAGATTATTGTGGAAATAGTCCTGAAAACACAGATATAAAAAACATCTATAATAAATCAAGTATAGTATGGAAAATCTGTGCCAGAGGCTACACATTCATATAATTGAAAGGTAGAGTGAATGCAAAAGACTACTGTGCTCATTTTTTTAATTTTAAAAAAGCACTTATTCAGAAAAACAAAATTCCACTTCAAGAGCCCTCCTCCAACAGGGTACCTCCCATGCATATGTTAATAACATATGTGGCAGCTTGAAGTATGTAATAGATACAACTTTGTTCAACAAATAATTAAGATCAAGCAAGGCATAAGTCAGAGAGACATGCTCATCCAAGATGTTGAGCACTGTCATAGAGGAGATAAAGCATAGCATCCAAGAAGCAGTAGCATTTCCTATGGATGACAAGGTACTCCAGTCGTTCCTTTTGGTGAATGGTATTGTACTGATGGTGCAAACCACAAAATACTGCAGAACTTCCTGAGATTTCATAATCACTGTGGCATTTACAAAGTTTGAAAGAAATGATTTCTGGGTAATTATTAATAATGCCAGCATTTTAATAAAAGGGTTCAGTGGTAATCTTGAATGCCAAAGACCAGCCTCATGGCAGCAGGCTCACATGGCCTTGGAAAAGTGGGTGTAACAGAGAGTGGCAGTCAACACTGATTGGTTAACAAGTAATGAGAGATAATGAATATTACAATGAAGAGCTGAGAATAACATCATATTACTCTTGGAGAGAGAGACTATCCTCATACCCAGACCACCCCCAGCCTTGGGCAATCTAGACAAAAAGTCTACCTCCACCCAAGCTTGATTGAATGGAATTTACTTTAGATTAGAGATTCCTTGTAAGGTTGAGTGGGGTCTGATAAAGAAGAAAGTTAGTTCAACTTTCAGAGACTGAAATTTTGAAATGAGAACTTTAGGAAAAGTGGGAACTCTGGATCTCTCCAAATCATTGGTTATTAATAATCATTTCTTTCATTAATCAAGACAGTTTACCCTAAAAACTATTCACATAAGAAAAACCAAAAGGATAGAGAATGTCTATGGGCCAAAGTAGCATTTGGATGGACAACCTGTAGAGCTTGCATCAACACTAGAAATTAATAGGAGGAAAGAGAGGGTAGTTTGCATTGAATTTGGGGAGCTGCAGTTTTTGATGACCCCTAGTTTCTCCCTGAAACAAAGGCCACTTTCTTAACACTAGTCTTTTTTTCCTATTACATTGTGTGGAAACACCATCAATGTTATTATCACTGAAGATTTGAAATTGAGGATCATAAAAGGACAATAGAAATATGCATGGTAATTGTGAATAGCCTGCGTGTTACAAATGAGGAATGATGCCAAAGTGGTAAAAAAAAAAAAAAAGAGAGAGAAATGTAAAGGCAGAAAAAACAACAGCCTGTTCAGGTCGTGAGAAGTTAGCGCATATGCTCCCCTGACATTTACACAAATTGAAGAGAATATGAAGTAGCCCCTTCAGCCCACTGGGTCAGATTTAGGAAAGGACATAGATAAGAGTTGTACAAGATAAGTAGAAACGGATAGGTTGAGATCTGCATCGTTGGAGGTAACATGTATGCCAGTGAGACAACAAATCCATTTGAAGTGCTAAGGAATGGTAGATCCTTTAAAGTATTGTTTTATTCTAATGAGTCAAATACTTTTTTATCCTCAGCAAGTGAGGTCATTGGGATCTTGTGTTCTCTACACCTTTCAGTCAGTTTTACGACTATCAAGATGTGCCCTAACATAAAATATAATTTTGAATGTCCTTCCCTTCTCTTACTGTCATCAAGGATGCCTTCAAATGCATGTGTATTGCATTGTACTTGCATAAAATTTTATGGACATAGGAAAGTAAGGATAATTGATAGTTGTTTCTTTTTTTTCTTTTCTTTTTTGGTAATAGTAAGGTCAGATTCCCACCTCTCCTCCCTTCTCCCAACTTTTTGGTATCCTTCCCTCTTTAAAATGCCTTGAAAATACAACCACTCCAACCATAAAATTAAATTTTGAGAGTGCCACCCCTTTGCAACAAATAAATCAATACATAAATAAATAAAGTCAATAAGGGAAATATTTTCCCTCCAATATTCATATTTAAAATTGGATACAGAAATTCCAAGACAATTTGGGATGTGCCAGTCATAATAGTGTGACAGCTTTGGCTTTCTAAAATGTCATTTGATGTATATATTTTGTATGTATCTTCTATGTATATATAGATGTTATATTTCAGAGTAATTTGGGTTGCTTAAGCGAGTATAATAACAAGATGTCAGGGCTATGTAGTATCTCGTCCCAGCTTCAATTTGTAAATCATCAAACGAGGGCTATTAAATAGCTTTCTTTTTTGAAAGATTCTGATGCCAAAATTCAGATAAACTAATAATTCCCATCCTGACAATCCCTATTCTTGTTCCTCCTCCATCCCTGAGTGCTGCTGGTAATACACTAAAATGAAAAATGGAATTGAATGAATTGTGTGAACGTTGAAGCCAGACACATAGCACTGGTAAACCATGCAGAAGAGAAAGGAACTATTTCAGAGTATCAGGTAAAACTATTAGAATTTATTTGTATTTAATCATTTAGCAATGCTTAACAATGCATTAAAATTCAGAAGCATTTGTATAAACCGCCACTCAATAATTGAAATGACTAGAAAATCAAGTGGTTATTTACAGACAAGTCTTACTTATATATCATATTATTTATTACTCAGACATTGTTCCCTGATATTTTTCATTCTGGTGTTTTCCACTCACTACTTTCACTTCCTTCTCAGAGGTAATATTTAGTTTATTTAATCAAAGATTGGGCAACTACCTAGATCTTCCACACTTGGATATTTATGATCTTTCCTGAAAGCTCAGACATTTGAATTTAAGTAGCTCAACAAACTCAAGATATTGAGATACAAAGTTCATCACAATTGACAATGTCAATTCCTTAGCTATTATAGTATAAAATGAAAGAGAAAGTGTTTTCGTTTCTAGTCACATTCCAACCTCCCAAGCCTTTGACATACTTGACACGATATATTGTAGGACTTTGTTCATCTCACAGGTCTGTGATAGTAATGGAATGTGGAGATTCCCCTGTATTGGGCTTGGTTTTCAGATTGATTGTGTTAAAACCCAGAGCTTGTTGGTCCCACCTGTGGGATGGACTTGTTGATGTGAAGGGAGAGTCCTGAACTGGGAGGAGCTGGTGACGTGGATTTGGAGAGACGAGAGAGGCGGAAGACCTTTTTTTTGGAAGCAGCACCCATGTGGAGGCAGGGAGAGAGACTAAGAGAATTGCTGGTGGCCGCTTTGAATCGCCCTGGACTTTTGAGACCTGCCCCCTGAGCTGCCAAGGACTGAGGAGACATGGCTGTTTTGCTGGTACTTTGTCTGTCTGTTTTGATGTTCTTTTGCCAGATTTGTCCACTGGTGAAAGACAGTCCTGTTGTTGAAGAAGTCCTGGAACCCGGCTTTTGGTTAAGAAGCCCTGAGACTGTCCTGCAGACAGAAAGTGGATACTGTCCACTGGTGAAGGACAGTGCTGTTGTTGCAGGGGTCTGGGAACCTTTCTGTTGGTTCAGAAGCCCTGAAGAAGGATTTTCTTGTTGTATGTTTACAGAAATCCTAGGAGAGGGTTTTGCTAATGTTTTCAGGGGTTCTAGGACTGTTCTACAGACAGAGGATGAATTAATGGAGGGACTAGCAATGTATCTTGTGGCCTTGCTAAGCCTTGTCTCCCCAGGAACTAAGATTGCTGAGAACTTGCCTCAAGTCAAGATGAAGAAAAGACCTCCATTTGGGTATTAAGTGCTGTGTTTAAACTTGATGTAACTCTGGGGTAGATTCAATTGTGATCCAGGGGTGGGGAACTTTTGACCTTTTTGTGCTCTGTGATTGACAAATAAAGGTATAGCCTAGGGGTGGAGAAGTATTTAGACCAGGGACTTTGTAATTGATTGAATGATTGGAAGGTCCTGGGGTGGGGTAGTCCTTGGAGATTATTTAATCACACTTAGTAAATGCTGTATTTTGGAATGATGTCATGTTTTGATCTTCTCTGTTCTTGGTTGGTCACTGAATAAAATGGAGAGCACCTATGCTGGTATTTTGAACCTTGGGAAGTTGCTTTTCCTTGGCATTACATTACAAGGTCACACATCTTACTGATCCTTTATCATAGATATGTTATTCTTGATGGTGAATCATGAGAAAGTTACTGGCTTGCATGTTTTATATTAAATTTTGTAAAATTTCCTTTTTGCAGCCAACTTATAGATGGAAAAAAGTTTTCACATCAGGAGCTCTCTGGTTCCCAAATATCTATAATTCTCTCTTCTGGTCAGATGCACCCACGGGTTCATTCCTGCCCACATACTGAAAAAGGAAAATTAAGATAGATGTTAAATCCCTCACACAATTGCTTTTTTATAAAAAATTGCATGAAGTTTTTGAACATTAAAAAAAAAATAGATGAAGCAGCTGCAGAGGCTATGTAAACTGATTGACCTAGAAATGAACTTTGATGTAAAGTGGGAGGTATGGGGGGAAAAGCAGTGCCTTCAAAATCTGGTGCTGAGGCACTGGAAAGGTTTTGAAAATGTCCTTGATCTCACTTAACCCCAACTGCCCTTCCTCCCACTCCAAAAAAAAGAAAAAAAATTGTTAAAAATTGTTTGGGGGTGGCAAGGTGGAACCCCGAATAGAGCACCGGCCCTGGAGTCAGGAGGACCTGAGTTCAAATTTGGCTTTAGACATTTAACACAAAAACTAGCCATGTGACCTTGGGCAAGTCACTTAACCCCAATTGCTCTCCCCCAAAAAGGCAAAAAAAGTTAAAAAGAAAAAAAAAAGAAAAAATGTCCTTGATCATGAATTCATCCAAATCTGTATAGAAACTGAACCAGAAGATGCAAAAGGGACCATGTGGCTCACCAATTGGATTTCACAGGTCAGTAAACAACCAACTTGGAGAGCTAAAAACACATTGGTATGAGGCCTTGGTTGTGACATGAAAATGGTATCCAAATCACAGATTATGGGTGTTCAGTGCTGCTGGGCACATTTTATAACAATGAATCTGAATGAAGGATGTTTAAAATGGACTTGCTTCAACCTTGTCAAGTTGGAGTATTGCAATGTCCACTGTAAATTATTATAAAGCTTTAATTATTAAAATTATAGAAACGAGGTCAAATATAAAAGGTATTATTACCCCCTCACATTTCCTTCTCCTCCAGTATCCAGATAAAAAGAAAATAAAGTAACGATGAGACAGTTGGAGTTATCATCCTGCTAGAATGGCATTACTTCATCTTTAAGGAAGCTCTTCTGTATTAGCACTGCTATTGGATGACAGCATTAGGCTGGACACATCAGAACTTCTCAGAAAATATAATGGCTACGATGCAAGATATCAGAGCTCATTGAAAAGCCTACCAGGAAAAGGATGCCTATGTATGAACTCAAATTTCAGAAAGGAAATAAATTAGAGTATTGAATCACAGGGAATAGCATTCAAAGCCATTTTACATAAACTTCATAAATATTATGTATTGCTGTTTAGCATACTCATTAAGAATATTTCTTGCTGATTTCAAATTTATATGTGCTGACATGAAAGATTTTAATATTCTCAGAGACCATTATGATAAGTTACAGAATATTCACTTTGATGTATTTGCTGTTTCTTGTGCTGGTTTTCTTTACCTGCTTCATGAACTTTTTGCTAGGGGAGAAGACTTTTGCTCATTCATGTATATTAAAATGACTGAGATGAATACAGTACCAAAAATCATTAAGAGTAAAACCTAATCTGAATATTCCATTCTTTATTTAAATCATTGTCAGTTTTTAAATGTAGCTCTTTTTATAGACCCTGAGGATCCTTAACATTCATATTAGCAAGAAGGGTTCCAAGAGGGTAGCTAGCTACATCTCTTTCCCTCAGAGTCCTAGGGGTCCCTGGGGGTGGAAGTACCTTCCAAAGCTTGGGTTTCTTTTCTGTTTTCTCCAATATCAACCAACAATTACAGTTAATATTTCTACTGTATTACTGATTGATCCAGTAATTGTCACCCAATATTAATTTGACCAAATTAATATGAATTAACTTTATACAAAATTATATTTGCTGAGAACATATAGCAAAGACAGAAGTACCAACACCTCTGTCATACCAGGGTTACACTTTCCACTCTACCACCTCAGAGAATGGGCTCAAACTTAAAGCATTTAAAACAAAGATTCACTCCACTAAGTTTATTTCCAAAAACGACATAATCATGGATAAGTTGCTTCATTGCTTGAAATATCAGGTCACTTCTTGTGGGAGTTCATCACTAAGTCTGGTCTGCTGGGAATCCCTGATATAGCTTCTCATGGCTCCCAAAGTTGTGACCTAGTCTTTTCTATCTCTGACATCCATTCACCTAAGAACAAGAAAAAAAAAACTGAAAACAAAAAAGACAAAGACAAACAATCCATGCCATGTGTTCATAGCTTCATGTCAGCTGGCATGGAAAGAATGGAGTGCTGGCACTCTCCCCGCCCAGAGGCTTACTGCAATTATTGCTTTGCTCGATGCCAGGAAAAAAGGGAGCAAGGTTATGTATGTCATTGGAGCCTTTTGTATGCTTATTCAGTTCTGTCTTAACAGCCAACCAAAAACCCTATTTTTTGCCACACAATAAGCAGACAGGAAAGAATACCTTTACAAGCGGGCTCCTCCTTTACACATACCTGGAAGCAGATTCCAGAAACATCCACATGGAGGGAAGCGGGTTGCATACTTACCTATTTCTGCAGGAATATATCATTTTAATGAAGGTTATATGACAGGTGATGTGCAAATAGAAATTTTATAGATGTAATCATATTTTAAAAGCACTCAGAATTCCTGACTATTTAAATGAATTAATTCTATAGTGATTCCCTTGGTACCAAGTTAGGACAAATAAAATTGTTTAGTAAAATAAGTAAGTGGTACTTAATTGATATCATTATAAATCTTTAAAGCTGAATGCTTTTTCAGGTTTACATTTACTAGGACAATTAACATTATAAATTAATTATATTATAAATAAAGATTTTTATAAGAATAATGCCTATGTCTCTATCCTTACCATAAACATCTGTTTGTATCACATATGCTGAGTTTCCCCACAAACATGAATTCTCATGAAAATAATATAAGAGAAATTAGAAAGTCAAGTCAAATCAAATCAACAAATACTTGCTTTCTGCTAGGCTCTGTGCTAAGTGCAGAGAATAGAAGCACAAGCAGACTATAGATAGTCCCTGCCCACAAGGAGCTTACATTTTAAAAAGGGAAGATGGCACATAAAAGAGAGCTGAGAAGGGAATGGGGAGGAAAGTACACGTGTAGGGGCAAAGTTCTGGAGTGCAGGCTGGTGAAGAAGGAAAATATGACTGGCCTGTGCTTTTTCCTTAAAATGGAGGTTCTGGAAGGAACCAGCCAATCAAAGGAAAAAACTGCTTCCAATGTGAGGGTACTTCCAGTGCAAGAAATCTGGGGGTAGAGTAAATTTCCAGGGTGAAGAGGTGTTTGTAATATGGTAGGGAAAGTCTGAAAAATCTAGAGTTCCTGAGTCAAAAGTGTAGCATGGAGAAGAATGAAGACTGGGAGCAAACAATCAGAAAGGCCACAAGGACTTCTGGAAGGTACTTCCAGTGTGAGAAGTCCAAGGGTGGTTTGCTTCTGTGGAGTGTAGAGAAATTCCAAGCATCAGCAGTAGAGCCTGGTGAGGAATGAAGAAGAGAGGGTCAATGTATTTCTTTTAGCCTACTCTCAAATTTCAACTGGGTCATCCCCATTTTCTTATAAATTTCATGCACACATTCATTTTTACTTCAAGGTGGAAAAAGTTAAGGCCATAAGTTTTTTGTTGACAGGTATTGTAAAAAAATTTCACTTAGAATCTATTCACCTGATTAAACTTTTTCTAAATCAAGTTATAGTCCACTTTTACTTAGGTAAAAGAAGGTAGTATTCTGATCAAAGTTGGGTAGGTTGTGCAAATTATATAGTCAAATACATTTCTGCCTCCAGTCAGATCAGTAAAAAAAAAAAAATGAAATGAAAGTAAAACAGGATTCTCAAATTGCTGACCTGAATGCCATATGAGTTCACCTTTCTCCTGTATGATTATAGCTTTCTAGTAGTGTGAATTAATTAATAACCAAATGAAATGAATTATGTAAAAATGGATTTCTTTCTAAAAGAATACATAGCAGTATTTAGTTCAAAGACAATTTATTAACTACTTATGTATAAAGCATTGTTCAAGGCACTAAAAAAGGAAAAATAATACAGTCCCTGTATTCAGTGAGCTTACATTCTGTTGTAGAGTGGGTTACACGAGGGGTGTAACATATATAAATAAGGATAAAGAACAGACCTAGATAAAGTATTTATGGAAAATTTTAGGAAGAAGAAATTACTTTTAGCTGGCAGGATCAAGGAAAATAGCATGGAGGAGATGGCACAAGATAGGCCTTGAAGCAAAAGCAGCACTTAGGGTTCTGGAGAAATAATCTATCTAAATGACACCCCTAAATCAATAAATTTAGCCTTTCTGCCCCCAATAGCTAACATACTCACAAATACTACTTTACCTACTGGAAAAATCAACTCTAGAAATCAACTTCAATTTTTAAGCACGAAATTATGAAAGTGGGGTGAAACATGCAGGTGATGTCATACCTCCTATTCCTCACACTCCATAATTCCCCATTGCCTAATTAAGTGACCATGTGGTAAATCTACACTCAGATATTCATAGACTCCTTACAGAGTCAGAACTAGAAATTAATTCTAAATCTTTTGGCTTTAGTTGCTCGGAAATAAAACTTAAACTGATAAACATGCTGTCTAATTTACAAATTTTCAGTCTCCTCAAAATGTTTTGTTTTGTTTCCCTATGGCAATGATTGTTGGTTTAATAGGAGATGTGCAAGGGAGAGAAGAATTGGTTTTCTGTCTTCATATTTACTACTAGGACTTTGGATACTTTGCTGTGATTATGACCAGCCCTTACCCTTTGTCAACTATATCCCTTCTCTCAGAATGCCTCAAGACAGCAATATTCTCAGCCCATGTCTTTTTCTCAATTGCAATTCCTTTTCATAAGAAAACTAGTTACTGTCTCTGGAGCTTCGAGAGCTAGGGAGAACATTGAGGATTCAGTAGTTGGTATCTGAGGGACTAAGGGAAGAGAGTAAATGGGGTGGTTGGAGAGAAAATTGGAGAAGACAGAGGAAGGACAAAGAAAAAAATGACACTAGGAGAACTGTTTTTAGCATTTTTTAATGGAAAAAGAAACATTCTAAAGAGAAATTCTTTGAAGAGTCTGGCAGAACTGGTAGTTTACATTGCATTCTAGAAGAGATGACAAAGAAAAAGGACTAAAATAAATTATTTCCTGGGAGACTGAATTTACCTCTTATCTTGGGAAAAAATATGAGGAGGAATCTTGAGAGATTTTAATCAGTATCTAGTGTGAACAGAATGGTGGGATAGTATTTCCAGAATCAAAGAGAAGTCATCTGCTAGTAGAATGGTGGTTAAAAATGTTTCTGGATGTGATCTTTCTCATGACTAAAATATTTAAATCATTATTTATGCTTTTGTTTCATTATTGATTAAATTTGCATAGCCAGGAACTTTGATATTCATCTAATCCTGTGAGATTGGGGATTTTGACACATAGAGCAATATGAGCAGCTACTTGTGGGGAAATAGTTTTCTCCAGCTTATTAAATAAATAATATTTAATGAACTGTGGTAAGTGCTCAGAGTCTGAGAGATTACAATTTAGTAATTAATGAAGAAGTATCTAAATATATACCTGCATTACTCTAGAATTTGTGATGAAGAGAATGAATATGTTCCTGAATCATGTATCTTTACATACTTGTGAGTGCAAGAAAAATCGTGTTACTATAGAAATAAGGATATATGTAGGTATGAATTATGCACAGGATGGTATTTACAGGCACAGAGAGTGGTTACAGCATTCAACTTTATCCCACTTTCAAGACTCCTTAGCTTCTTCTTATGGCTCAGACCAAGTAAACCGCTGAATTACCTTCCCCTTTGTACTTGTGATGCAGATTCATTTTTTCAGTCAATAAATATCTCTTTGCTTCCTACCAGAGGCTAGTTACTATGATCAGGTACTCTCTGGGACACAAAGTCCTATTAGAAATGACAAGCTAGATCCCTTCTACTGCCCATCTTTTCTCAAACTAAAACATTTTAAGCTCTTTTTTTGCATTTTTCTTCTCATGCTGACAGTTTACTACCCCAAAAAATCTAGTTTTCTTTTTAATATATTGTTTGCTTGTACCTAGAGTCATTATCAACTATGAATAATTAACTATTTACATAGATTGCCATGTAATATTTTCTGTGTATAGAATCTCATCTTTGGCTTTCTAACATTTTTTGTAATAAATTTAACAGGCATAGAATATAAGTAGAAATGCAGGTTTCAATTATTCTGTCTTCAGCCTCAAAATTCTCATTAAGTAACACTGTACTGTGTTAGTATAATTCTCTGACAGAAAGGTTTTTCAAAAGTATTTTTGAAATCTTGAATACTTAATGGAAGTCACAGTCTTGAAGGAACAGGTAAGTTGATACAGTTGCAGATTAGGTGATATGTTCTACCGCATACTTAATCCATTTTTCCCCAGTTGGTTGAAATGTAGAGACATTTGTGTCTTTATTGATTTAATACTCATTTTTCCTTTATCATTTCTTTCTTTCAGGGATTGTGATGAAGGAACTTGCTCAGACAAAGTCAATATTTTATATGCCTGGGCAAGAAATGCTCCCCCCACCAGACTCCCTAAAGGTATATTGAAGATGCATTTTGATCTTTTCGTTTTTAAGTTTACCCAAAAATCTCTTTTTAGAGTTCCCATTATTGATCATTTAGTAATTTCCCCAATGTTATACTTAGCAGTTAAAAGCTGAAAGTAACCCCCATGGCCTTATTTGTACTTGAATAAGGGAGGGAGAATATGGTTCACCCACATACACACAATTTAGCTGCTGTAGTCACAGAAGACCCATAATGTAGTCACAATGTATTAATGAAGCATTGAACTCACTGTAGAGATGCAAATATACCCTTATGGTGTGTAAAATGTGAAGGTATAAGAAAACTTTACTCTGATGAATTAAAGAAAGTGATGTGATTGGCTGAGAAAATAAATTAGCTAACCCCCAAGGGCTGTGTTCTTTAAACACTAGAGAGGAGAAGGCATTCAAATCTTGAAAGATTTGTGAAGCATAGGAATCTCTCCCCAACCATCTTCCTCAGCTTTCCCATTACCCATGGAATATAGAAGCCACTTGCCCAGAGGGAGCTACTTAATAAAAGAAGTGAAAATTGGAGACATTGCAAGCAGGGAATTACCTATTAAGTAAAATCTTGTCAAAATTGCTCTTCTTTTCCCCCTCACCACAATTGGCTGTGTATCTTTGAAAGGAACTATTCAATTAGTAGGAGACATTTATTCAGAGAAGCATATGCCATACAACTACTGCTACAGATAGTCAGTCACCCAAGGAAGGAAGCTTCTAGGAGCTAGCCATGGCAGTCTAGAGTCAAGCTGTGAAGAGGTACAGACCTGGGGAAACTAAATGGGCAGCATATCTAATAGAGATGCTGTGCCTAAGGGGAACTGAATGATGACCTTAAGAAAAGGGCAAGGACTTTCACACTGTATAGTACCAGGAGTTGTGAGCTGCCTTTGCAATGTATGTATCCAACATGTGTGCCTCACTAACACTAGATTGGAGGCCATTCCTTTTATGGAAATTTAATGCATTTGTGGGAAAGTATGCCATAACTTTATAGAAGCAATGCTTTGTAACTACTATTATTTCTATGCTATTATAGTAAATGTCTTTGCTAAAAGATGATTGTATCTGTGGGTTACTTGTTAATGGGAAATACATCAGTGGGGGCTGACGAGTTAGAATATTAGAAGAATGCCACAAATTGCACCTTAAACCTGAAGTACCAGCCAGTCTCCTGGGAACATACCTACAAGAGTAGGTACAAGTTAGAGAAACAGCCCAGAAGGGATACTATACTAGGAAGATTTAATTGAGATAATCACCCATTTTCCTGCCTATCTGGGGGCTACTTGCCCATGTAATAGCTTAGGTAGAAGTAGAGAATGGCTAAGTATACTTCAGGCTACTTTTGGGTCTTCCCAGCAGAAGTGTTCTTGAACTAAGAATATTAGGAGTCCAGAAAATAGCTGCTTGGGGCAGCTAGGTGGTGCAGTGAATAGAGCACCATCCTGGAGTCAGGAGGACCTGAGTTCAAGTTTGGCCTCAGACACTTAAACACTTACTAGCTGTGTGACCTTGGGCAAGTCACTTAATCCCAATTGCCCTTCCTTCCCCACTCCAAAAAGACAAAATAAAATAAAAAAAAAAGAAAATGGCTGCTTCATCTCTGAGATAATATGATATAAGAACTAAGGCATTTAATATACCAAACCCCAAGCGAGCTTTTTATTGTTTACTTTTAAAATGTTCATAGCTTATAATGTATAAACTAATCACTAGGCTCTTTTTTATTATCTTTTTCTTTCCAGTTGATTTAAAAAAAAAGACTTCATCCTCAAAAGTCTAATATTTTTTCACACCTTTGTCACAGATACTAACCAATCTAGTAAGATACACTAGCAAAACAGTTTAAAAAATTCTTTGTTCTACTTTCCAGGCATTTTTCTTGCTAGATGCTTGCTCATGCTTCCCCAGCAATAGTTGTGAATGGTAAGGGAGTTAGATGTAATTCATTGTATCCTTTAGAGTTTCAATATAATCCATTTACACACTGCATTGAATAGCCTTTTCTAGGAGAAAAATAATTTCTGTGAATGACCTCTTCTTTTATGCCTACTTTCCATAAGGGTCACTGAAAAAATGTGTACTTTAAGCATTTAATCAAGAAATGAATATGATTGTATATCACATGCAAGTGAGGGAAATAGGAGTGTACAGTCTGTCTGTTTTATGATTATTAAAGGAAGCAGTTTTCCAAAATGAGTAAACTGTCTGCTTGAAGTGGCTGTGGTTATAATTCAACACTGAAAAGAATTTCTGTAGGTTCAAGAGATTTAATGATTGTCAACTTTTCATATGCATATATGCACAGAAATGTTTGACTTGCTTTTTTTCTGATATTTTTTGTGGCAGGTAGACAAAATTTCAATGCTCTATCTTATTTAAAATCTTGCAGTTTTGATTTTGCAAATTATTAACCTGAGATTTATGACTCCAGTTCCATTTCTGATTTTGACATTTTTCAATTATAAATTTTTCTTTACATTTTAAGGTGTTGGATTCAGAGTTGGAGGAGCAATGGGAAGTAAATATTTTGTACTACAAGTACATTATGGGGATATCAGTGCTTTTAGAGGTAAGTGTTGTGAAATTTCGGTAAAATAACTCTCAAAATCATACTTTTGAGGGGTAATTGATCTGAGAAATGTATTCCTTAAGTAAATGTAGAGAGGCACCTTTTCCAAAGCACAAGTGCCCAAAGATATTCCCTTGCTGTTAGAAGCTATGCAGTGAAACATGGAGAGTTTGTTGGGTAAGGGAAAAGACATGTCAAATTCATCCCAAGATAAGAGAATTACTATTCCTATAGAAAAAAATATATATAAGTGGGGGTTAGATATAGCTGCAACAATCTTTTCAGTAATATACTTCAGGTTTAGTGGGCTTTTGTAGTCTACCCTAGGAATTGTACTACAATGTGTAACAGGATTTCTATAGGAAATCTCATTCTACAAAATTCTACAAAACAATTTCTTTGTAAGTGTGGGCTACCTGGTTTTGTTGGGGAGAAAAACCCATTAAAATATAATTGAGTATATATGTACTGAACTGAATATTTTGAATAATGGAAGTACCATATCTTGATAATGTAGTATTCACACTCAGCCCTTTTCCCACTCCCTTCCAAAGGACTAAACTTGAATTTTGGGTTGGGCTAGAAGATCAAGGGGGAGAAGGTCTCCTAGATTTTAGTTTGATGGTAGAACAGGATGTCCTGCTTTCCCCCTACCTATACTGTCTTAGAAGATAATTTCCTTGTCTCTACTCCCCTCCACCTCTGGAACAATAGATATAGATCATTTATATTATTTTCTACTATGCTTAGAAGCAACAGATACCACAATCAAAGCTATTAAAACACATACACAGTGGAGTCAAGATGGCAGGGTAAAAGCAGGACTTCTGCAGGCTCTAGTTTTCTTCCCCAATTCATGTAAAAGGGAACTCTGAACAAACTTTGGAGCTGCAGAACCCACAAAATGACACAGAGAAGCTAACCTCCCGCTGAGAACAGCCCGGTAGGCTGGCAGGAATCGGCAAGCACAGCACTCTGGGAGCTAAACCCAGCCCCATGCCAAGGTTTTAGCCCCAGAGCAGGCCTGGCCAGCCACCAGCTGGAGGGAAACCAGAGCACCAGCAGCTGTGGCCGGCTCCAGAATTATCAACACATAGATTGGAAGGACAAAGTGAGAGGTCAGTGCAGTGTGGACTTTGGGACCCAGTAGTTAGAAGAGCATTGGCTTTTGCCCCCAGGGCAACAAGCCACTGAAGAACAGCGGTTGGCAACTGCAGCCACATGGCAGCTTCAGCCCCTGGCCTGCAGAGTGTAGGGGGACCAAGCTACCAGTCTAAGGGGTAATCGCTCTTGCATTAACCTGCTTGGACCTGGTTTGTGGTCTAGGGTGGAGATCCTGGGGTGTGTGTCCAGCTTGCCAGAGCATGTGGAGGCTTCAGAGAGGACACCCAACTAATACCTCCAGCAGCTGAGAGCTCCCCTGTCTGGTAGCAGAGTCCTACTGTGGCAAAAAGCCCAGGGGTCAAGTGACTGAGGGGTGACATGACCAGGCAAAGGAAACAAAGCAGACAGAAGATTCCAACATTAGACTACTATTTGGGAACAAAAAGGATCAAAGCATGGAACAGGAGGAAGACAGTGAAGTCAGAACTCCTGCACCAAAAGCTTTAAAGGAAAATATGAGTTGGTTACAGGCCATAGAGGACCTTAAGAAGCAGATAAGAGAAGTGGAGGAAAAATTGTGAAGAGAAATGAGAACAATGCAAGAAAATTATGAAATGAGAGTCAACAGCCTGACTGAAGAAAATAACACTTTAAAAAACAGACTAACTCAAATGGCAAAAGAGGCTCAAAAAGGCAATGAACAGAAGAATGTCTGAACAAACCGAATTCGCCAGATAGAAAAAGAATCTCAAAAGCTCAATGAGGAGAATCATAGCTTCAGAATTAGATTGGAGCAAATGGAAGCTAATGACTTTATGAGAAATCAAGATGCTGTTAAATAGATCCAAACAAATGAAAGAATAGAAGGCCAATGTGAAATATCCCATTAGAAAAACCACTGGCCTGGAAAATAGATCCAGGAGAGATAATTTAAAAATTATTGGACTACCTGAAAGCCATGATCAAAGAAAGAACCTAGAAATCATCCTCCAAGAAATTCTCAAGGAAAACTGCCCTGATGTTTTAGAACCAGAGGGCAAAATAGAGGTTGAAAGAATCCACTGATCACCTCCTGAAAAAGATCCCAAAAAGAAAACTCCTAGGAATATTATAGCCAAGTTACAAAATTCCCAGATTAAGGAGAGAATATTACAAGCAGCCAGGAAGAAACAATTTGAATATTGTGGAAACACAATCAGGATAACCAAGGATCTGGCAGCTTCTACACTGAGGGATACCGAAGGGCTTGGAATGTGATATTCCAGAGGTCAAAGGATCTGGGATTAAAACTAAGAATCACCTACCCAGCAAAACTGAGTATCATGTTTCAGGGGAAAGTATGGTCATTCAGTGGAATACAGGACTTTCAAGCATTCTTGATGAAAAAAACCAGAGTTGAATAGGAAATTTGACATTAAAGTACAAGAAGCATGAGAAAGTAAACAGGGAAAAGAAATCATAAGGAACTTATCAAAGTTGAGCTATTAACCTTCCTGCATGGAAAAACAATAATTGTAACTGATGAAACTTTTCTCAGTATGAAAATAGTTGAAGGGAATAGAAATATATATGTGTGTGTCTATATATGAGGGTATATGGGTATATGAATACATATGTGAATGTGTGTATATATGTTTACAGGTATACATAGATAGAGGGCACAGGACCAATTTAGTAGGAAAGGATGTTACTTAAAAGGTGAAATCAAGAGGTGAGAGAGGAATATAATGAGAGGAGATGGGGAGTGACAGAATGGGGTAAACTATCTCATATAGAAGAGGCAAGGGAAAATGGTTACAATGGAGGGGAAGAATAGGAAGGCAAAAGGGAATGGGTCAACCTTATTCTCATTGAATTTGGCTCAAGGAGGGAATGAAATACACACTAAATAGGGTATCTCACCCTACAAGAGAATAGGGGGGAAGGGGATGAGAGGAGGAATGATGGGGGGGGAGGGAAGTTGGAAGCACCCACTTTTGAAAAGGTATGGGATCAAAGTAGAGAATACAACAACTAGGAGGTGAGATAGGAGGGAGGGAAATATATAAGTCTTTTACAATTTATCTACTATGGTAATGTTTTGCATTAGCTACACATGTACAACCTATACTGAATTGTTTATCTTCCCAGTAAGGGAAGGGAATGAATCTGGAATTCAAAGTTTTAAAATCAAATGTTTAAATACACACACACACACACACACACACACACACATATATATATATATATATACTATTATTAATACTATTTTACATTTAATTGGGAAATAAGATATACAGGCACTGGAGCATAGAGGTCCACCATGCCCTACTGCAAAGTCGAAAGGGGTATGAGAGAACATATGGGAGAGAGCATATTGGAGGAGGGGATATCCTGTGGGACTGCCATTTTGGGGTGGTGGGTAGGGGAAAAAACAGGGAGAAAATTGGTAACTCAAAATCTGGCGGAAATGAATGATGTAAATCAGAAGTTAATAAAGCATTTGAAAAATGAAAAAAAAACACATGCACACATATGAATGTCAAAATAGCAGAAGGGAGTTGGAAACTGCTCAGATTGGGGGTGAGAAAGAGCACAGGCAGTGTAGACATGAGAGATCTCCTTGAGATCCACCTCACAGAGCCAGGGCATCAAGAAAATCTTGATTTGAATGGTATCAGCATGGCACGAGGAGGCAGCATGATATAAAGGGTAAGATGTATAAAGAATCAAAAGATAGAGAGTCAAAAGGCCAGTGTTCCATATAAGTTCTGATATTTATTTTCTTGGTCAAAACACTTAAATTCTGTAGAACTTGGATCCCTCAGCTATAAAACCAAGACATTGAACTATATAACCTACTAACTCTAAATTCTCATTATTCCATGGTATTCAACTGCTGCTAGGTCATTTAAGGGAAACAAATAATGGGAAAGTTGCTGCTATAGCTCTTGAATCAAAATCACCTGTTCTTGGTGATGAAAAAGGGCTGATGGAAAAGAGAGTCTGTGGCTAGAGTGAGGGAAGTATGGTGAGAATAGATTCGTTCTTGGCATTTTTGGTCCTGGGTTTTTCTCTCCTTATGTGAGTATTGGGTTACATGGGAATATTCACAAGTGTCAAGTACTGTGCCTAGTACATAGGAGATACTTAATACATGTTGATTGCTTGATGACTAGTATGCTTCTAGGAATTTCCATACAGTGAATACCAGAACTGGAGATGTAAACCATCATCAAAGCTGTCATCAGTTTCAACCTAGTGCTTTTTATTTGAGTCATATGAGCTTGTCTTGTTACCAATTTCCTGCCCCTAGAGAGATGGCCCAGTGGTGGACATTTGTCATAAGTAATAAATTGATTCATTTTAAAATTTTAACCTACTATTAATGAAATAGAAGCTAGTCAAATTTCTAATAATTCTATCACATAATTACAGAATGTCAGAGTTTGAAGGGATGCCATCTAATCCAATCAAATACATATACAAGAAATCCCCTGTATATCACATATGACAAGTGACCGTATGGATTTTGCTTGAGGACCTCTACTGAGTGAGAACCCACTAATTCCTGGGGCAGGAATCTTATTTTTGGATAGTTCTAACTATAAGAATGTTTTTCCTCAAATCTGACCTAATATCTCGCTGAAATTTTGATCCCTTACTCCTAATTTTATCCTCTAAGTACAACCAGAATAAATCAAGAATAGTTTCCAGGACTGATGAGGATAATTCCTGTATATTCTGTTTTTGTCAGGGTACATCTTGAGTATTGAATTAGATTTGGGATGCCAAGGGGAAAAAGGGCATTGATAAGCCAGAGGGTATCCAAAGGAGGACAGCCAGGATGGTGAAGGGCCTTGAGTCCATGACTTATGAGGACTAGTTGAAGAAAATTAAGATGTTCATCCTACATAGAAAAGAATGGAACATGATATCTGTATCCAAGGATTTGAAGGGCAGTTATGAAGAAGGCAAATTTGACTTACTCTGTTTGACCCCTGAGGACAAAAGCAAAGCCAATAGGTAAAAATTACAGAGGTAAATATAGGCTTGATATTGGGGGGCGGGAGACTTCCTAATAATTAGATCAGTCTGTATGTGGAACTGAGTGTACTAAAAGGACAGGAGTTCCCTTCCACTGAGTCTTCCACAGAGTGTTTAACCAGTGTTTTAGAATTGCATGAATGCCAGTGGAGTGCATGGTCTATCTATCATTGCTCTCTTACTCTAATTGTGTAACTTGTCCACCTCTTTTTCCAGTCATATCTCTCTTTGATAGTATTTATGTCACGTATTTTGCATAATTCTCTGTTGGTAATGTGGTGTAGCCTATTCAGGATTACAAAGGGAAAACCAAATAAATGAAGAATGACTCTTGCAGGGAATTGTAGTATGCAGTTGAATGGGGAACCCATTCAGTTGGTCTGTTAATACGGATATCTTGGACATATGTTAAAGATTGGCAACAAACCTGCCCAGAATTTTTTAATGGGGGAAGAGAATGGATTTGGAGGGCTGTACCATCTTTGGGAAACTACAGGATGCTTTTAATGACCTCCCACTTTCTCCATGAAACAAAGGGTCATCTTTTTTTAACATCAATTTTCCAATGATGTTGTATGACCGTAAGTCATGGGATACCACAACTCTACAGAATTAAGTCTATGGGTCTTCCAAAGGTCAGTAAATAGTGTGCATGGTGGGTGGCTGTCAGCAACAGTATATTTATTATTAATGTATTCTACTTGTCAATGCATTTCCTCCTGAACATTGCCCCCCATAACTGAATACAGTATTGCAGTTTTCATCAAAGCTTCAGAGTTTAGTGTAAAATCATGTATTACAGATGAATTTCTAGTGTTGTTTTTTTTTGTTCTGAGAACCAAAATGCATTTTAACTTTAAAGGTAGTTATTCTTTACTATAAGATTGGTTTTAATCTTTATCTGAAATGGATTCTTGCTGTTTTTGTGAGACCAGGTTGTAAGATAGAGATAATGAGTTAGAAAGACTGATTTGAGCTAGATAGTACTATATACTTTCTAGAATTTGTCATATAACTACAACTAAAGTTAAACCCTAGTTAAAAATTAATGTAAATGATTGATTCAGTACTAAATAGACTCTATTCTGTCTCATTCCTGAGTCACTTTAGAGTCTATGCTAAAGGATATATAGTACTACCATTTGATATACTGCAGTATGACTGGCATCCTATTAACCAGCACAATTAAATATGCCTCCCTAATGGCCTGACTTAATATAAGGAATGATTTTAGCATTGGGAATATCGGTCCATAAACTAGTAAGAGATCTCAGTTGTAAGAACCTAAAGGCAGATTACTGCAAATTAAGAGCTGTGGGTAGAAGTTGTATTGAGGCATATCTAGGCTTGATAAAAGGAAAAACTTCCTAAAAAGCTCTTTCCAAAAGTGAATTGGGCATCCCTAAGACATACTGACTGCATTCTTACTGGAGATCTTTAAACAAAGGTTGAATATTTGTAAGAGAGATTTTTATTCAAGTATGGTTTGAACAATGATGATTTCTGATGACCTATCCAACTGTTAAATTCTATGATTTTGTCATGAAAAGTAAAAGGCTGGGGCAGCTAAGTGGTGCAGTGAATAGAGCACTGGCCCTGGAGTCAGGAGGACCTGAGTTCAAATGCAGCCTCAGACATTCAACACAAAAACTAGCCATGTGACCTTGGGCAAGTCACTTAACCCCAATTGCCCTCCAAAAAGTGGAAGGAAGGAAGGAAGGAAGGAAGGAAGGAAGGAAGGAAGGAAGGAAGGAAGGAAGGAAGGAAGGAAGGAAGGAAGGAAGGAAGGAAGGAAGGAATAAAGAAGTCATTTCTCTCCATTTCAAAATTTACATTTCACAAACATTGCAAGGAATGCAAGCCATAAAGCTTTCTCCTGGATTTAAACACTGGAAAAGTCAATGTTAAGAATTTCTGCTCCAATTTAAAATACATACAGATATGTCAGAAAGCAGAGTGATATAGCAAAAAGAATACTTGGAATATAGACTTGGAATCAAGGTTTATAGCATCATGTTAATGGGAAACAATCTGGGGTCAAAGAGCCTGAAGTATTCTCTTCAAATTAATGAGCATGAGCTGTCAGTGCACTGGCTTTGTGGTGTCTATTTTGGCTACTCAGAGATTTTGTTTATGTATTTATTATTATGGGCTTTGTTCTAGGTAGGTGAGGTTGCTCAATAAGTTAAATTTCCAATAGGTGAGGTTTTAAGTGAGATGTTATCTGCCTATATACTGTATCTTCTATGAAGAATGTACTTTCCTTAAGAGTCAAGACTTTGATTTTTATTGTTGTTTGCAGTATTTTCAACACAGTAGGTGTTTAATAAATTCTTGTTTGTTTCCATTGAATTAAATGTGCCTAGTATATATACACATAAAACTTAATTGCACTCCTACCTCCAACATACCTGCCCACAGCTTCCAATCATTTATGGTCAAAGACTGATGGAGAATTGGAAAAAAAATTGAAAAAACATAGGGAGGAAGTGATGGAAAATATAGGAAGTTAAAGGAATTCTTGCGAGAGGAAATATCAA
The DNA here is from genome assembly GCF_028583685.1 of Petaurus breviceps papuanus. Classification (NCBI taxonomy): domain Eukaryota; kingdom Metazoa; phylum Chordata; class Mammalia; order Diprotodontia; family Petauridae; genus Petaurus; species Petaurus breviceps. Next base: position 3,438,959 of record NW_027185793.1, read on the forward strand.
TTATCATTACTAGCTGTATGGTTTGTCCCCTTTTTACTGATGATGCTGCTACTATACAGTCACTTCTTCAGGGAAGCCAATGGCAAGAACTTTGAAATTGTAAATAGAAATGAAATCCCCTGATACTATTTTCCATCAAGATGAAGTGTAGATCAGTAATGGGGCAAAATCTCTAAAATTATTTCATTCCAGTGTAAAAGTTCAGGGTTTTATTAACCTGGGATTCATGGAAATGTTTCAGGTAGTGTGTGAACTTTAATGTGTGTGTGTGTGTGCATACATATATTTATATTTGCATATGTACACTCATGTATGTATATATTATTTATCATTTCATTAGCCTCTAGCTGAAACTTAAATTTTCCTTCCATTATTAATGTGGGCAACAAACATTCTTAGAAGGGAGGATTTAATAGGTTTTCTCAGAGGTCCAATTCTCTCTCTCTCTCTCTCTCTCTCTCTCTCTCTCTCTCTCTCTCT
>NW_027185793.1:3439448-3499711 GCF_028583685.1 Petaurus breviceps papuanus
TCTCTCTCTCTCTCTCTCTCTCTCTCTCTCTCTCTCTCTCTCTCTGTCTCTCTGTCTCTCTCTCTGTCTCTCTCTCTCTCTCTCTCTCTCCCCCTCCCCCCCTCTTCCTCTCCATCTCTCTCTCTCACACACACAAATATACCTCTTAAGAACAATGACTCTGCTTGATTCCAAAATTCGAATTAGAAGTCCTTGGAAAACTCCAAGGCATATAACCCAAGGAGGTCAAAGACAAAAAAAAAAGTCCTATATAATTTCACAACATTCTTAGCAATTTTTTTGTAATATAAAGGGAAAAGAAACAAAATGGCTATCCAAAAATTAAGGAATAGCATATAAATTAATGAACTATGATATATGAAAAATAAATTATTATTGTCATAAGAAATGATCAATATGGACAATTTAGAAATTCAGGAAGATTGATTTGAACAGATATGAAAGAAAATTGAATCAGGAAAACAAAATGCATGCACAATAGAACTTATATAGCCCTTTAAGGTTCAGAAAACACATTATACATACTCTTTCATTTGATTCTCAAAATAACTTGTGAGGTATGTGTTATCATTATCCCCATTTTACAGTTTAAAAAACTGAAGTAGGATTTGAACTCAGGTCTTATTCGGTGCTATCCATGTTAAAACTTCAGTGCCTTTATAAAAGTATAGATGGAAAGAATAACAAGTCCAGCTAAATACTGTATAATTATAAAGACCCATCTTGGTCTCCAAAAGAGATGAGGAAAAGCATTTATTTTGTTGGAGCTATGTGGAGCTACGGGTGTGGAATATGGTGTGCCCTGTCAGGGTCCATTTACTGGTTTTGCTAAATTCTTGTTGTTTTGTGGGAGGAATGTGAGAATGTTGATTTTCTGAGGGAAAAAAGACTGTGAAGCAGAAGACTGTATTTTCTCATGACTATTATATTTGCATATGATTATACTATTAAAAAAAGGATACCAGTAAAACTTTTTTGAAAAGACCTGGGATTGTTACCATTTAAAAATATAGTCCAGATATTCCTAAGCATGTTTTAAAGGAGTTATATCAGTGTAAACTTTTAAGAAATAGAGACAAATGCAAAGTGAATTTATACCTACTGAAGTCAGTACAATTAAAATTCAGTTTTCCAAGGGAAAAAATGTTTGAAGAAAGAACTTACATTTAATTACTGTATTATGATTCCAATGATTTGTATTCATTTTAAGTATGACTGGAGATTCACTTTGTATCGCATTTCTGTACCTTTTTCCCACAAAACTTAGTACTTGAATTTTAAAAATTCACGGGCCCTGATAAGAGAAGTGTAGGTTGATAGTAAATGGCAAATCTTGGGAATCCAGCTGAGCATCCCACTCAGCAGAGAATAACAAGGATTTTATGAAGGGACTAGGAATTCCAGACCCTTCAGTAGAAGAAACTGTGAGTTATCTTTGCCACAAGTGTAGAGTACACTAGGTGCTTCTCCATTTTATACTAATTTTGAATCCACTCTTCCCATGGACAGTGGATGTATTCATGAGACAACATGTCCCATGTTTACCGAGGAACTGTTTTGTAGCTATTTGTTTACAATATATTGAAGTCTTTCAATTGAAGGGGGGAAATGTAGAATTTGGTCAGAACTGTATTATGGTTGAGAACAGATGGTTTTCTTTATCTTTTCTCTGGAATCTCTTTAAGACAAAATTAAAATAATACTGAAATAGGAACTGTAGACTTTATATGTTGTATAGCATTTAGCTTCAATATGGGGAATTGATCTTTGCCCAAAAAGTCCAGAATGTAAAGTGTTAAATGAGGTATAGGTACTAAACTAACTATAAGATTGAGTCTAACTCCTGATCCTTTAATGATGTGTGGCCTCCTTTTTCTGATCAATGTAAGAGAGAAACAGCCTCTATTGACTGGACAGAAAGAAACAAACAACAACAATTAGTAATTACACTTCAGCAGAATTTCAATAGCCAAACCTTGTACAGTTCAAAAGAATTGCAAGTCAGCCACTGCCTGTGGAGAAGACCCCTCCAGCAGGGGAGAATGGAATTTCTCTCCCCTCATTTGATGCCAATAGTTAGCCATATAGCTTTGAAGATGAACTACTAGACCAGGAGAAGACACTGACTGCATCAGCAGGATAAATAAACAAAAACGAACATATACCCCCAAAAGGCACCCAAAGGAAGAAACAGCTTCAAAGAATACAAGCCCTGAGAGCAGAGAAGATAGTAGGTTGATAGTAAATGGCAAATCTTGGGAATCCAGCTGAGCATCCCACTCAGCAGAGACCCTACATCACAAAGATTATGAAGGGAGCTAGGAATTCCAAACCCTTCTGTAGAAGAAACTGTGAGTTATCTTTGCCACAAGTGTGAACTACACTGGTGCTTCTCCATTTTACTCTGTTTGAATCCACTCTTCCCATGGATAGTGTGGGATAATTTGACCCATGTTTATAGATGAACTGTTCTGTAGCTGTTTGTTTAATATACCAGGTTGGTAAATGTCAGTGCTAAGGGTTAATTGTGTCTATTGGTTGACTTTTAAAAGGAATCACACTTGTAGGAGCTTGTGACATATCTAATTTTAGAACAGGACCTCTAGGACTTGACGTAGCAGCTGCCTTCTAGTGACTAAACTGAGTGCCAAGTGTAAATTTGATAAGTAGGCAGGAAGGAAATAATCATTTATTAAGCACCTACTATGTACCAGACACTTTATTGAAATTTCTTCATAGAAATAATATAGAATTGTAGAACTAGAAGAGCTTTGTGAGGGACCTACTCCAATACCTTTATTTTTCAAGTGGAGAACCTGAGACTGCAAGACTTACCTAAGGTCATGTAGCTAATAATTCATTAGAGTTAAAAGCTAAAAGAATTTATTTTTGCCAGAATTCTTTTTTGTGTATGTATAAATGCTAGCTATATGCTCAAAAATATTTTATCACTTAATTAATCACCAAGTATTTATTAAGGGCCTACTGTTGGTTGTGCAGTGGCAGCTAGATGGTACAGTGGATAGAGCACAGGGCTTGGAATGCTTGGAATCAGGAAGACTCAGCTTCATGAGTTCAAATCTGGCCTCGCACACTTAGTAGTTGTGTGACCCTGGGCAAATCATTTAACCATGTTTGCCTCAGTTTCCTCATCTGTAAAATGAGCTGGAGGAGGAAATGGCATACTACTCCAGTATCCTTGCCTAAAAAATCCCAAATGGTATCCAACATCAATCCTGAAAGGATTGAATATATAAAAGAGATTTGTTAGGCACTATACTAAGTGTTGGATATACAAATACAATGAATGAAACACTATGTATGCATATGGAGTTCATATGTTAATAGGGGAAACAAAAGAATAAGGAGAATAAACACAAATAAACAGCTAGTTAAATACAAAGCAGTTTAAGATGAAAGGTACTAGCAAGTTGCTTAGCTATTATGAGGCTATATCCTCATCTATAAAATAAATGGGTTAGACTATATGACTTCTTAGGTCTCTTCAAACTATCAGTCTATCAGCCTAAGAAAGGAATGATAGGAGCATAAAGGATCCCATAGTCTCTAGATATTAATTCATTGTGGTACAATTTGTTTGAGGCATTAAAGAAGACAGGTGCTGAAGGAAGTTAGTAACAGATTCCCCAGCATACTTGCAAGCTCCCTTACCAATTTCTATACAATAAAACAAATAACGTACTCAAAATTTCTGAGAAGCCTAACTTTTGATACTTTTCTTGTGCAAATGACAATGATGGTATCCTTTGAGTTCATACGAATAAAAGATGAACCTGCAGTCAAGATTAAATAAATGTTAATAAATGCTACTTCATTTTATCTGATCTACCTCCAGCTTTTTATTTTTTTTAGTCTGTGAAATAATACATTAGTCTCAGCAGCAAGCTAGGAAGACTTCTAATTCAAGCTGCTTGATAACTCTATTTAAGGAAAAATGTAATCGGATGTACTTCTCTAAACTTGATTATACATGCCTGCAATAGGAATGGCTTCAGGACCAATCAGTGCTTCACAAATAACGTGAATGAAGCCTATTATGCAGCAGTTCTCTTTCTTGTCTGCTTATTCACATATGAGAGCTCTTACTTATTTTCCAGCATGCTGCATTTCAATGTTGTTAAATATCATGTTTAGAAAGGAAGACTGATGATACTTATTCATCTCATTCATGCCACAGTAAGACACCTGTTTATTTTAATGCTCCAGTATGACAGTTTAATATCAGGAATTACATTTCATTCATTTGCTTATGAAAAGATATGAGAATCACTGTAGCATGATTTCTTTTTAAAAGAACACATTCAAAACTTGTTTATTTCCTGAAGGATCATTTTTACCAGGTTGCTTTACCAGTGAGCAGTAGCATTTATTTGAAGTGCTTTCTTGTCTGAATATGATTAAGTATGTGCTATTCTGCTTTTCATACTTTACATCCATTTTTTGGTCTATGTAACAAAGTTGTTTTCTTCCTTTTATTTAACCTTTTAATGTTACACTGTTAATTATTTATAATTTGAAATTCCTTTTTTCTAAGCAGTTCAAAGTGTAATAGGTATATAGCTAACTAAATAGAAAAATCCAGTAAATTTTTACAATATTCATTTAATGAAGGGAAAATATATAGTATTGCAGCTTTAAAGAAGAAACTGGACTGAAAAGATTGATGTCCAGGTTCAAAGAAAAAAAATTAGTGGCATAGCATACAAGGCCTTCTGTGAGGATTTTTTAGGACACCATCCACAATGGTGGGGTTTGTTCACTGAACTTAAGATTTTATTAGACCACAGAAGAACCCAACATGCCAGGACCGATATCCTCCAAATGCATTTCCTGTGAGTATATTCTATTGCCTCACTCTTGTTGTCATTGTTCAGTCATGTCTAACTCTTCTAGACCCCGTGGACCATGTTGTCCTTAGCTTTTTCTTGACAAAGATACTAGAAAGGTTTACCATTTCCTTCTCCAGTGGATTAAGGCAAACAGATGTTAAGTAACTTGCCAAGGTCACATAGATAGTAAATGTCTAAGGCCAGCTTTGAACTCAAGTCTTCCTGATTCCAGGCCCAGCATTCTATCCACTGAACCATTTAGCTGCCTGTAATGTAATGCCAAGGAAAGGCAACTTCCCAAGGTTCAAAATACCAGCATAGGTGCTCTCCATTTTCTTCAGTGACAAATTAAGAACAGAGAAGATCAAAATATGACATCATTCAAAATACAGCATTTACTAAGTGTGATTAAATAATCTCCAAGTACTACCCCACCCCAGGACCTTACATTCATTCAATCAATTACAAAGTCCCTGTTCTAAATACTACTCCACCCCTAGGTTAACCTTCATTTTGGTCCATCACAAAGCCCCTCTTCTCAAATGGAGATTAGTTTCCAATCATAAGTACATTCATTTGTTCAATCATAGAACACAAAAAGGTCAAAAGTTCCCCACAATTGAATCTACCCCAGAGTTACAACAAGTTTAAGGACAGCACTTAATACCCAAATGGAGGTCTTTTCTTCACCTTGACACCAGGCAAGTTCTCAGCAATCTTTGTTCCTGGGGAGACAAAGCTCTCTTCATTAATTCATCCTCTGTCTGCAGAACAGTCCTAGGACCCCTGAAAACATTAGCAAAACCCTCTTCCAGGATTTCTGTAAACATACAACAAGAAAATCCTTCTTCAGGGCTTCAGAACCAACAGCAAGGTTCCAAGAATTCTGCAACAACAGCACTGTCCTTCACCAGTGGAGAGTATTCACTCTCTGTCTGCAGAACAGTCTCAGGAGCTTTTAACCAACAGCCAGGTTGTAGAACTTCTGCAACAACAGGACTGTCTTTCACCAGTGGACAAATCTGGCAAACCAACATCAAAACAGATAGACAAAGTACCAGCAAAACAGCCATGTCTCCTCAGTCCTTGGCAGCTCCAGGGGCAGGTCTCAAAAGTCCAGGGCAATTCAAAGTGGCCCTCAGCAATCCTCTCAGTCTCTTTCTGCCTCCAAAAGGGTGCTTCCAAAAAGTTCTTCAGCCTCTCTCTTGTGTCTCTCCAAATTTATGTCACCAGCTCCTCCCAGTTCAGCCCTCTCTTTTCACGTCAACAAGTCCATTCCTCAAGTGGGATTAACAAGCTCTGGGTTTTAACACAATCAAACCAAAAACCAAGCCAATACAGGGGAATCTTTAAATGCCATTACTAGTACACTGCCCCACTCTACCTTTTTCCAATTCCTACATACATGTGTGCTTCTACTTAAATATTGCATTAGATTTATAGCAGTGATAGGTAGAAAAGTATGTAATATTTTAAATTTCAGGGGAAAATTAGGAAAACTGGGGGGGAGGAAATGTAATAGAATTTGGAAATTTTATTTCAAATTTTCCATTATACCTTGCCTATAGAATGGAAATACTATATCTGACTATAAAATTAAGAAGAAAGAACCTTGAATTTTCTACCATTAATCTGCTGTAAGGTCATGAGTAAAATCATTACATTTGTTACTTTAGTCTCTTCTCTTAAAATGTAATCAATATGTACTTTGTAATTCAAATACATATTTGATAGTATCTTTATGTTCTGGAAAATTAAGAGAAAACCACTATAAAAATACAATGATCTGACAAGAATATTTATAAAATTCAGTACTTGAGATCTGTCAGCCAAGTAAAACCACCTCTGTGTTTTTTGAAAGACTGATAAGTGAAGGTGATATCCTGGGCAAGAGCAACCTGGATTTTAGGGAAGCACTTCAATACTGTATCTATCATATGATATTCATGTGGAAATGATGGTGAAACATGGGATAAAAGATCATTGACTGAAGTGAATTTATAGCTGAGTGAATGACTTTGCCCAAAGACTGTTGATTAATGGATCAATATCAAAACAGTGCAGACTCATTTTTGGCATCCTACCAAATCCCTGTCATTGGCTACATTTTTATCAACTACTGGGATGAAGACAAAATTGCCAGTGATATAAAACTAACAAGATATATCATCGAAGACAGAATTAAGGTTCTGCTGACTGAAACTAGCAAGTTCATAGATCTATATATTCAGAGCTAAGAGTGTGGGGAGCCAGTTATGGGGAGCCCTGCTTGTCCCCAAGCAGGGCTGAGAAAGAATCACCGACCCAGAGGTTGCATGTGGGTGTATAAAAAGAGATGGTTCTCTCAGAATGGTGAAAGTAAAGAGCTAATGTTTATTCTGTCAGGTACAAGCTTTATAAAGCCTCCTCCTCCCTAATAGTTTTCCCCTGAGGACATTGCGCACTTCTCTGTTCTGGGTCATGGGTGTAAATGCCATGCTTATCTTGAGGACCTAATCCTCACACCTATGTGAACTCTTTCCTGGGGCATAGGGAACCGATCCAGGCCCATCAACAGGCCAAACACCTGAGAGGCCTGTGGTCCTCCACAAAGAGGAACCTTAGAACCCATCTTGTCCAACCCCCTTACATTACAGATGAGGAAACTGAGGCCAAGGCCAGTTAAGGTAAATAAGACAGTCAATAAAAAAGTATTTATTAAGTACCTAGTATGTGCCAGGAACTGTGCTAGCCACAAGGGATATAAGTATAAAGAATGAAAATTTCTACTGGTGAAAAACTCATATTCAAATGGTACACATGTGTGTGTACATATACGTGTATATCTACATATATATAATAAAAAGTTAATAAATATGAAGTAGTTAAATACAAGGTAGTGTGGAAGGGAGAACACTAGCAGGTGAAGGGAGGAGCACATCAGAAAAGTGTCATGTTGAAGGTGGTGTCCGAGCTGCATTTTAGAGGAGGAGAGAAACTCTGAGCTGGAGAGGAAGAAGAACATTTCAGGCATGACAGAGGGCCAGTGCAAAGGCCAGATGGAGAGAGGGCATGTGAGGAACAACAATCGAAAAAGGGCCGGCTTTCCCGAATCACAGACAACGACCTCGGAAGGTGTAGCCAGGTTATGAAGTGATTTTAAGGTTAAGCAGAGGAATTTCTGTTTTGTCCGAGAGGTAAGTGAATATCACTGGAAGTAGTTAACTTAGAGGAGTCAGATTTGTGCTAAGAGAAAATTCCTTTAATAGCAGTGTCCAGGATGAACTGAAGTGGTGAGTGACTAAAGGCAGAGGTGCCAATTAGGAGACTGTTACATTAATGACCTGGATGGAAGGGAATGAGAACCTGAAGAAAGGCAGGAGCCAGGTGACTAAGAAAAGGCATCAGAAGCATGTCAGAGAGATTATATGATGGCAGAAATTGTAAGTTTTGTCAACTGATGGTTTTTTGGTATAAAGGAGACTGAGGTTTCCAAAGCAAAGTCGAGTATGAGCTTCAGACAATGGAAAGATGGTGGTACCTTAGACAGAAGTAGGAAGGTTTGGAAGAGAGGAGAATTGGGGGTAGAAATGATGAATTCACATAGTATCTCAGATGATTTTTCTTTGAGAGAACCTGCCCTTTCCACTAGATTACGAAGTCTCTTATATTCTAATATTGTTTATCTAATCTATTCTTCCAACATCTTATCTTGAACAGTGATAAATGTATAGTCCTGAATTTGGAATAGAGTTTAGCAACACAAGCACATAATTAGGGAGACTGATTTTTATCAACAGTTCATGAGTGAAAAAAGTTTTAGTTGATTGGAAATTAAAATGATTCAACAGTACAATGTGATTTTCTCAAAAGTTGACTGAATATTGGGCTGGCTAGTACCCCTCTGCCCCTGGGCCTCTTTCTTCCTTTGACTAGAGGGAGGAAGGTAGACGGTGTACCTCCCAGATCCTCCATTTAAGGGGGGTACCCAGAGCATTCATCTCTTCATTTCCCACTGTGCTGTGCTCTGGACCTCATCATACTGGGAGGTGACCCTTGCAAATCATCCCTGAAATTTATACCTTCTCAGTCCCCTCTGTTCATTGAGCTCCTCCCTCTCTCTGATTGGAGTGGGTGGAGGATGAACCTCAGAGAGCTCTTCCCAGATCCCAGATCCTCTACTTCAAGAGGGTGCCCAGAGCATCCTTGTCTTTGTTTCCCACCCAACTATACTCTTCTGGACTTCATCATTACTCTCAGCTAGGTATCAACCCCCTGTTTTCAGCTTTTTAAAATGTGTTTTCTCCTCCATTAGGCTGCTTTTTTGCCTTTTCTTTGCAGCTTTTGCCTTTCTTTGTATTTTAGTGCAATGCCTGGCACATACTAGGTGTTTAATAAATATTACTTGACTGTCTGACTGGCTATTACATCCAGAATGAAGATAGTGTTTGCTTTGCGTGCCAGATTTTTAGAAGGGCCTTTAAGAACTAGAGATCATCCTAAAGAGTGGAAAGCAGCTGGATTAAAAGCAACCAAAAGAACCCATTCTTGAAGAAACGCTGAAGAAATGTGGATTAGGGAATAGTACAGTCCTGTAAATTCATAGCTGGTTAAATGGTCAGATCCAAAGTGTAGTAGTCATTAATGATTCTGTATGAATTTAGAACATGGGCAGATGTCGTGCTTATCAAATTTTCATGTAGCCTCTAGCTATAAGGGTTAGCTAATGAGCTTTTTATAGTCAGGATGCAAAAGGACCTTTACAAGCAAGGAAGTTGGGTTTAATATATCCAAGATAATTTGATAGGTATAAAAGTAAAATATTATGCTTGGGTTCAAAAACTCAGCTTCACTGGTACAATATGGAGGAAATATAGCTAGACTGTATTTCATTTGAAAAAGATCTAGGGATTTTCATGGACGAAGCTCAAAATGACTCATTAACATGACTATAGAAGCCAAAAGACATACTTTAATTTTAAACTTACTTTTAAAAGCATGCTGTACCCTCACGCGTCATGCGTACTTCTGGGTGCCACATTTTAGGAGGAAAAAAAAAAACAACTCCTTGGAGATTACCCATAAAGGGACAGCCAGGGTGATGAAGGGCCTCAGGGTCCTGCCCCCATAAATTCTGTATGAATCAGCTGAAAGAACAAGGGAAGAGTTGTGAATGTCTGAAGAAAAGACTTAGGAGGACATGAGATCTGTCTTCAGATAGCTGGAAGGTGCTGTGTAGAAGAGCATTAGATCTTTTCTGCTTGGCCCCGGAGCTTAGAACAAGGAACAGTAGGTAGAAGTTGCAGGGAAGCAAATTTGATCTTGATCATTCTGGATGAACACTGGTTTGAGATGTTTTATTAAAAAGAGAGAATAATTAAAACTTAATATATAGTTTATGTAATATATGATGTTATATATTAGGGGAGCTAGGTGGTACAGTAGATAAAGTGCCAGGCCTGGAGTCAGGAAGACTCATCTTCCTGAGTTCAAATCTGACCTCAGACATTTACTAGCTGTGTCACCCTGGGCAAGTCACTTCACTTAACCCTGTTAGCCTCAGTTCCCTCAAAATCTGTAAAATGAGCTGGAGAAGGAAATGGCAAACCACTCCAGTATCTATGCAAAGAAAACCCCAAATGGGGTCATGAAGATTCAGATACCCAATATTGACTGAACATCGACAGCATTTATTTCAGGTACTATAGTTCGGATGCTGGTTGGATACCCTCTGAGGTCCCTTCTAACTATGAAATTCTGTGATTCTGTGATCCCTAGACTTCCAGTTATCCTTAATACCAGGAGAAAAAAGCATGGCATGGTAGACAGAGAGTCAGAAAGACTTGGATTCAAGGCCTACTCTAAAATATACTGACAGTATCACCCTGATCAAGTCATACAAATCTCTCAGTACTCTTGGTAACTCTCACAGGGGTAGGGAACTTGTGGCCTTCTGGGTCCTTGAGTGTGGCCTTTTGACTGAATCCAAGTTTTATGGAACAAATACTTTTATTAAAGGGGTTTGTTCTGTGAAGTTTGGATTCAGTCAAAGGGAGCATTTGAGGCCCTAGAGGCACATATGCAGCCTTGAGGCCACAGGTTCACCACCCATGAGTTCAGGAGTTAGAGAAAGGTGCCAGTCTGCATTGATAGGGAGCTCCCTATACCAGTGAAATCATAGGTACAATTCTTGTCTCTTTCCCTATTTCTACTACTGAGAAAAATATCAGTTGTGATAAAAAAAAAAGAATGTATTTCAGGGAGAATGATATAGAGAACCTTAGACCTTTAATAATATCTATCATCTGAATGAAAGTGTGACAATTTAATATCTCCAACTTGTGTGAGAAATCACTTGGAATTAGAAATCTGACAATAAACTACTGGGTTATAAAGTTTCGGCTAATCATATAAGGGAATTTTGAGTTACGAGTTTGATCACCAGAGAGTTGTGATAGTTTTTCATTAATGTAGTAAGAGTCCTTAGCATTTATATGAGTTCTTTTCATCTTTGAAATGGTTAGTAAATATTACCATATTAATCCTCATACTACATTAAGCCAAAAACATTGAGTTACTGAAAATTAATGTTTAATCAGATGTATTGACTATCACATTTAAAATATATTCCCTAATTACATATTACATACCCCCTATTACATACATGTATAATTAGAAGCGAATTAGATACTGTAGAATATACATCCCTACCCATCACACCCACTAACCTAGAATACCCAAGATACAATAAGCAGGCATATTTTAAGGTAATGAAGATAATTGGACTGAAAATGAAGCCTCTGGTTTTATGTTGAGTTCCAAAAACCATGTATGTCCAATCATATCACAGCTTCTGCAGAATATAAACTTTCTGTTTTCACAACAGAGGGTGGATAGTTTTGTTGCTAGGATACCCTGTCTTTGTTTAGCATTCATGGGAATTTAGAGGTGATAAATTAACCAAGAGAGAGCACATGTTGTTTCAGAATATTCCACAGGAAAAAAATTAATATTTTATGTACAAATAACTCTTAAGAGTATTCTCTCTTGATGATTCAAAGAGATCCTTCAAACAAGTATTTTATGTAGAAATATGTATTTAACTAAAGATTTCAGATGAAATTTTAAAGTATGCTTATAGAACGTTCAATCAATTTCTTCTTTTATATAATGTTTTTCTCTCTACTTCATGGGCATTTTTCAAATCTGGTCCATTCCTCTGTTAGCTGGAAGGTTTTATAATGAAGACTGTGTCCATATACAAGTATGCATTTGGTAAATATAAATTTTTGGAAGTAAAAAATGATTGACTTGATCTTTGGGAGATAAAAAATTTAAAATAAATATGAGCATAACTATAAAATGAATATATTAGCTAAAGATGGTATTTGAAGCAAACTCTCAGCCAAAGACCACTTAGGCAAGAAAGGCTTTTGGCTGAGACACTGCTTTAAATACTAAGGATCTGTTATTTCATCAGTGTGGTTACTCTCTCTTATGATGAAGATGACAAACTCTTTAGCTTATACTCTTCATGAGTTGTAACAACAACAACAAAATAAAAATTAAACCTCATCACTCTATACTTGTCTAGGTTCATCCTTAGAAGACAGATACACTGACCATCTCTAGGCATTTCCCACTGCTAAATCTGCTAAAGTTCAGGTACTGCTAAATAGCTTTTAAGAATGCAGGGTTATTTCTGTGCTATAATGGTCCTTTACAATAGAGTGTAGGTGAAAGCATTATAACTTGAGTAAACTACTAAATATTAGCTTTGGTGGGTATTTTCCTCTAAAAGATCAGAAAAGTATGATTTTCATACAAAATGCATCTAATTTTAAAATAACATTCGAAGAAGGAAGTTGAAAGATGCCTTTCAAACAGAAGAAAATGGAAATGATTTGCAAAAACAAATTACAACAAATTTTTCTCTACATCAAGAATAGTGGAACCAACACACTTTACCTGAGGTAAAGGAAGTAAAAGAGGCTCTTGAGAAAATGAAAACAAGGGATCCAGTCAGATTGGATCAAGTATGGGAGATCTGTGCTAGAGACCACACTATTGTAAGAGCATTGAGAAATTAAGTTACAAAGAATTTAAATAGGGAAAGTTACCAAAGAAGTGGGTAAAAATCTAGGACCTTATTTATTCCAAAACAAATTAGAAAACATCAACAACCAACCACTGACATGTGTCCACTCTCCTATCTAAACAAAATCTTTTATGGGTCATCTACACACAAATTAAGGGCATCCTCAGTGAAATCATTATTTGGGGAGTCTTTAAAAATGATCATTAACAATGGGCCATATTGAGAACTGCAATGTGCTTATTGATCATAGAAAAGCATTCAGTTTGATAACACATAACAACACCTTACAGGTTCTTTTATAACTAGGTGTATCTCATCAAGAGACATCAAGGTCAACTAAGACTTCTTGAAAGATATACCAACATAAATAATCCTTTTCATTGACGTGCTGATAATAAACATCAGTTATTGTATAAAATAGGAAGTTATGTGCTTGCCAAAAGCATTCACCATTATGATGGAAGAAATCTATCACAGAATCCAGGATTCCCTGTAGTAGTGAGGGTTTCAAGGTATTCCTATTTCTAAGGGACATTGTGTTGATGACAAGACATTGCATAGAATTTGGCCTATTCATCCACCCAGAAAAGACAGAAAATTGAAAGAAAATCGATAAAGTCTGTCTATTGCTCAGATTTCAACATGCATCTGTAATGGTAGTGGTGCTAGTTAGTGATAAGAGTTGGTGCTACAGCATCTGAATGAACACTTTATATAGAGAACTTGGCCAATAGTAGGTACAATACTAGACAGAGGATACAGATGGACAGTGAGCTGAACTCAGATCTGAAAAGAAGGAAGTGAGCAAGCTAGATTAGTTTGGGGAAATTTCAAAGCACTTATATTGGTTCCAAGCTTCCCATAACAGCCAAGACCTATCTTTTCAATACAAAAAAAAAGTAAATGGTATCATTATTTGGCAGTTTTTTTTGGCAAATTGTTTGGTAATACTGCTGCCTTCAAAGACTTAAAGACGAGTATCACAAAGAGAATAATGGAAAGGCAAATAGTGTGTGTGTGTGTGTCTGTGTGTGTGTGTGAGAGAGAGAGAGACAGAGAGACAGAGACAGACAGAGGGAAAGCTGTAAATTTTAACCAATAAAAAGGGAACAAGAACATGAGTTTTAAGAAGATTTGTATGATTGAAAGAGAAGATGGGCTGTTCATGTGGAAATAGCAAAGGATGAAAGGTATATAGCTAGAATGCTCTTCTGATACTGTTAGGATGTCAGGAGAAAGAAAGGGGGGTCCCCAACCTGATGAATTTTGGGAATACATGAATGACAGTTACTCAACAATGATAGGCATGAAGGGATTGTGATCTGAGTTTTTGGAAAGAATTCTCAAATCAATTAGATCACAGATCCACTTGGGGAAAAAGTTAATATTATGTGGAATAATATAACACTATTGGCATATTTTAAAGTTCTTCACTACTCCAGTGGAGCTGTACTATAGATTATAACCTCCATGTTCTCTCATTTCATTTGACTTTTTTTCTGTGTCCTCCCATAATTTCTCCATGAAATATGAAGGGACCTTCCACCTAAATCTCTTGACAGTACCTGGAGGTCCATGAAGCAGGTCCAGTGGTTAACCCTCATTCTCTCCCTCTGACAAGCCCACCTTCCTCTTCAGTCATATCATAGACTTTGTCATTTTGTAGACTCTGATGGTATCCTTTATGCAACTTATCTTGTATAATTCTTGTTTTATTTTTAGCAAAGTTGGTGGTTTTTAAATCCCTCAACATGAAAAACCAATTTAGATATGAGTGAGAGCCCCTAAACTCCAGAATTAAGTAACACAATCTAAATTTTGTTCAAAGCTCCATTGCAGATTTTCTATTTGTTTTTCATTTATAAGAGAGAAAAACAAAAAACTATTTCTGACATTAGATTTTGCTACACTGCAAAGCAGCTGGTTAGTCAGCCATCCATTTGGTCTCTTTTGGGAAGTGCATAGACAATTACTTGTGAAAGCAGCCTTCTTCAGAGGTGAATAAATATATTTTTCTCCACTTGCCTCAGGACAGATATAAACTAGTCATTTCTGGCTGCATAGCAGTTAATATACAGTGCCATCTATATCTGGGATGCTTGTCTCACTAGAATGACAAATTGTTAAGGTTTTTTATTTACATGTGTGTATGTATATGTGTGCATATACTTTCAGTGTTTCTTTTCTTGCTTGCTTTGTTTAGCATTTTGGCCTATCTGCTAATCTCTCTCACAGTAATACCAAGAAATACCTCTTTGCTGGTTGTGACATATACTGTTCCCAGTGACGTTGCATTGTTAGGGAGAATGTGTGTTTTCTGTCTGACTGCTGAAAGATACTAACATTACAGGGAGAAAATTATTTTTGGCAAATAAGGTCACATTGTTTAGTAGAAACATACTCCTATCATGCACATAGTCAGAACCATGTGGTTTAATAATCAGTTGTCCTCTAATTATTTTAGATATATTGGCTTTGACCCTCTAACAAGATTATACTCTCCTTGAGGGTACAGACCTTGTTTTGTATTTCTTTTTTTATTGTCCTCAACCCTCAACAAAGCACTCAGCATTTCCTGAGTACTAGGTAAGCATTTAATTAACATAATAATTGAGGCCTCTTGGCAAGTGGGATTTGGAGTCTCAAGTCATGGATTCCAAACCCAGATCTGCTACTTTTGAGCCAACAAAAATTTGACTCTAGGCAAATCATTTCACTTCCCTCAGCTTTAATTCCCTAATTTATAAAACAGACATACTTTTATCGTGATTTCTCACAGGACTGAGTGTTAAATGATACTATTACATTATGATGTTACATGATATTACATTACATCAAATTACATCCATTGAGAGACAATGGATGTAAAGCATCTCACAAACATCTAAAGTGACAACCCCCAAAAGTAACTCAAATTAAGTTTGTATTTCATGTGAATATGAAATGTATGGATTGTTTACCTTTAATTACAACATATTTGTATCTTAAATAAAGCTGACAACCTCACTTACCATGTTTCACTGATAAGACACTGTCTTATTATTTTTTTTGGAAAGAAAAACACCAGAGGGCTTATTTTCAGGGGAGGGCTTATGTTGTCCTGCCTCAGCTCTCCTCTGCGGCACTGCTCTCAATGGCACCAGCAAGCAAATCACTGGGGAAGAACAGGATGACGCGCTCACTGCTGCATTCGGTGGGGGCTGCGGGCGGGGGGGGGGGGGGTTGTGGGGGGGGGGGGGGGAACGGTGCATACAGAGGGTACCGTAATGTACCTTCACTACAGTAGCAATCTCAATAGGGCTTATTTTGGGGGGAGGGCTTATTTTAGAGAAATCTTACACAGTAAGGGGAGGGCTTATTTTGAGGATAGGTCTTATTATCGGAGAAACACGGTATCTAAA
This sequence comes from Petaurus breviceps papuanus, assembly GCF_028583685.1. Classification (NCBI taxonomy): domain Eukaryota; kingdom Metazoa; phylum Chordata; class Mammalia; order Diprotodontia; family Petauridae; genus Petaurus; species Petaurus breviceps. Next base: position 3,455,777 of record NW_027185793.1, read on the forward strand.
ATACCAGAAAATAAAGCCCCTAAATATCACAAAATCCATTCATTAAGGTTTCAGAACTTAATGTATCAAGGTGCCCCTCAGAGCCTCAGCCAAAGTCTATTAACTCATAAACTTATTTATAATTCTATTATACCTACTAACTGGGTTCTAAGCCTACAGGAGATTAGAAGAAATTAGGGTAGTGCGTAAGAGCAAGGTACATTGACAACAGCAAGAAGTGACAATTTATGATAGCATAAAAGAAGACAGGAGAAAGCAGAGCTTTAAAAAAAACAACAATATCCTGGGGTCATTCAATCAAGGAGCAAATAGCTCTGAGGGTATCTCTCTCATAAGGTACAAAGTGCAGTGCAGTAATTGCTGTTTGTAATGATTATTCTGAGTCTTAGAAAAGTTAGATCATGTTTCTTATACTCTCTTTAGCAAAGCCAGAAAGTATGTAATATATTCTTGATAAATTATTCTTATCTTCCAGCTGTCTCATAAGGAAGCCGTGCCAGAGACTAAACAGGATTAGAATTAAGTGTGGGATGGCTAAATCTCAATGAGAAGTAACCACAAGGTTACTTCCTGTAAAAAACGAGAATTGTTCCAAAAGGGAGACTGAAACTAGAACGAGAATTTAGGCAAGAATGAGAAGTAGAGAATATAGTCTGCAGGAAAACACTGTAAATGTCTTACAGGCTTATAGTCTATAATATTTCATTTGTCGGAAAAAGGCCCCCTAGTCTGCTTAACAACAACAACAAAAGAAGCTATTTTTTCCATGTAGCTCTGGCAATTTACATACAATTATTAATGTTTTAAATGTTTTTTTTTTCTTTTAAGGTATTTAGCTGTTTGGAAAACTCGGTTATCTAGAATAATATTCCCAAAGACTATTTTAAATAGCCAGAGTTTTTAATGTGATTTATTGCAACTAAATCATTAATTACCCAGACTATGTTTAGGAATAATGGATAATTTTTTTTATTCCTTGCTCTTTACTCTTCTTGCTCCAGATTTCAGTCAAGTAACATCTTCTGACACCATGAGATTGTAAATAGAATCCTGGCCTGGAAATCAGAAAGACGTGGGTTCCACTTCTGCTTCTGATATTTGTCTGGTCCTGTGAATCTGAGCAAATCACTTAACTTTTCAGTGTCCTGACCAACCCTCTAAGAATCTTAAGTGTCAGAGCAGTTCAACATGGGGTTGCTGAGTTAGTATCCTAGTGAAATCACAGCTCTAGACTAAAAAAACAAATGCCTTTCTGTCCAAAATTAAGAGGATTTTGTAAATTAAAGGAGTGTAGTATCTTAGCAGTAAGTCTATTTTCTAAGATTCAGGAGTTACCGAGCCCTGATTCATTAGCAGGATCAACATGCAAATGACGAATTCACAGAGTTTGAGGATGGTGTCTCTAGAAGGAAAAGTAGGAGGGGACAGCGGAGTAGCAGGTTGTTTTTGTGTATTTATTCTACACACTGATTTCACTGCTAAGATACTGGAAGCTATTCTTAGAAAAGAAAGCTTGCAGAACTAGATTGTATGGAGAAACATGTCCCATAAAATGACCTACTAGTTAAGATAAACTTTCTCCATAGTTAAGTGGTATCCTTAAGTACCACTATCAGTTCACATCTAATACCACTTTTGTAGCCCACAGTTATTTTGTAGATAAGTGCCTTGGGAAACCTTAAGAAATAGGCCTAGGGGGAGGCTGGGTGATGCAGTGAATAGAACACCACCAGCCCTGGACTTAGGAGGACCTGAGTTCAAATCTGGCTTCAGGCACTTAACACTAGCCATGTGACATTGGGCAAGTCACTTAACCCCAATTGCCCTGCCTTCCCCACTCCAAAACAGGAAAAAAGAAAAGAAAAAAATAGGTCTAATGCTTAATAAATTCTGAGATATGTTTGGCAAGATACCTATATATGATTGATTGTTATACCTGAATGTGTAGGAAGAAGCTAATTCTTAAAAAAAAGTAATTTGATTCGGTTCTCATTTACTTCTTAATTCTAGTTTATGATTAAAAACTATGTTCAAATCTCTTCAAATGGTTGGAGATATATTTCATTTCTCCCACCATGAGTCTACCATCTTTACCCTCTCCCTTCTGCCCTGGCTTGATTCCCTAATATATTGATATTCTAAGGCATTAGTTGGTGTTGAGATAATATTTGAAAATCACTTAGCATAGTGCCTGGACCATAGAAGAGACTATAAAAATGTTAATTGGTTAGGTAGGTAGATAAGTAGTACAGCAGCAGTAGTACTAGTAAAGTATAGTGCCTGGAGCATAGTAGACACTTAACAAAGCTTGTTCCCCCTGTTTCGACTCTTTCACAATTATGCGTTAATATAGTATTTATTATAAACAAGCTATTGCCTTTCCCAGTGTCTTCAGAAATAAATATAATTAATGTAGTTAGCTTAATCTAAAAACTTAAAAACCAGTAAGATCAGATTTAGTCATTCTATAAGAGAGCAAAATTACCAAAGTACAATCTCTTAACAAGAGTATCTTGCTTTTGGTTCCCAAAAGATAATACTATCTAGGATTCATTAATACAAGTATATCAGTTTTTAGAAGTGTATCCTAGGAGAGAGAAAGTCAGGAACCCAAACCAATAAAAAAATAGAAGAAATAATTACACAGATTTTTTTTTAAAAACTCAACCAGAGGAAGCAGAGTTCATGGCAACTTAAAATTCCAAATGTTTAAAGGGAGGAGATAGGTACTTTTCCCCAGATGAGGACTGGAAGTGGCAAGTAGTTACAATCTGACATACCAACATTAACCTCCAAATTCTTCGTTATTATTTTTCCTCTGCTCTTTTACTAATGTTGGGGCCTTGTTGTAGCATATAGCTATATCATGGAATTTATCATAAAGCAGATTTCTTTTGATCTTCATCAAAAGGGCTTATTATTGGAAGCACTGGAAGGATGTTATAATAATACTGTATCATCTATAACATGGTTGTCTGACCTGAATTCAAAGAATATTGCTGTAACAAGACTATGGTATTTATTTCCCACTAGGGTCATTTGTCTACACTTGTGATTTAGTTCTTTGGACAATCCAGTATTGACTCTTCTGAAGTAGCACTTTTTGTATTGACGAGAAAAGCTTTTTTAAAGGCTTTCTAACTAGAAAGGACCATACAGATCATTTAGTCAAACCCACTCATTTTACAAATAAGAAAATTAGAGTCCAGAGCAGTAAAATCATTTGTCAAAGGTTATACAATTAACTAATGCCAGAGACAGGACTTAAACCCAAGCCCTTGACTCCAAATTGAATTGTCTCTCTAGTAAACCATGTGGCCTTACATTTTGAAGGGCCTTGTCCAAATTTACCCATTAACATTTCCTGGCCCAACTTCCTTGAGTCGATATTTTGTTTTCTAAGATGAATTATTTAATTTCCTTTAATTTATCTTACTCTCTCCGTTTGTTTGTTATATCTGACTGTAGTACCTTCCTCCCCCTGCATTTCCAATACAGTGTACAAATGTACAATCTATGACAAAGTTCCTTGTTATGTACTACATGCAGCCTGTTCATGACTGCCATGTAACTTTCCATTGCCCTCTAAATGGTACTCAGTTACAAACACTGTAGTGTTATAGCTCATCTTATATTAAAATACGCTTTAAATGAAATTATTGTTTGCTCATATATACAATATCCAATGACTTCAGTCCTCAAGTGCTTAGCAAGTTCAAAGTCATAAATACTGAATTTGGAATTTGTACATGGGGAGTAGGGTGTATATTTTAAATGCTTTCTACCCCACAGAGAAGCCACTAAACATTTCTTTTCCTCTTTGCTTATATGCTGAGCTCTGTTTGTCTTATATAATTGTTCTTATCTTTTTAGAGGCACAATCATATGTGCCATTTGCACCCCATATAGATATTCCTAAACAATGCTATTCTTGCTTTGTTCTACCACTTTAATGCAAACAGCAGGTAGAGAGGTAGGGACCATTGCTGAGGAAGAACAGCCAGACTGCCCAGCCCCATTGAGGCCTGTTTTATACACACCCCCTCCATAGCCACCTTTTCCTTTCCCTTTTGCCCTTTCTCTCCTTTCTCCTTTCTTTTTGGCAGCCCTGCTCAGTATCTTACATAGTGGTCTACAGTTCTAGCGATAGGAAAACTATGCTGGTCCTTAAAGGGGCCATCCAAAGGGTAAATGGTCCAGCCTAGGAGTCAGAGGTTGTATCAGAGCTCTTACTGCCTGCTGGGGATGTTATCCTGACTGTGTAAGTGCAGAAAATCGGCGGTTTTTTATCCTTAAAAAAATCTTTTAATTTATTGTTGCTTATTAATAAAGTTGTATTTATTGTACTTTATGATCTGTAAATACCATATTACATTTTAATCCACAAGCATGAATCACTAGTCTAGCCTATATTAGGCCTGGTCAAGAATTCTTCCCTACATTCAGGCTTACTTGTTTTTATTGAACAAGTTTCATCTTTTTAGAGGAATAATCATAAATTCTACTTCCTTGGCCATCCATTCTGGACTTTCTTCTCAGGATCTATTTGTCTATGAAATGAAGAAGTTGGACTAGATTATTCTTAAAATTTGTTTAAGTTTTAGCATCTTATGACAGAATGGATTTTTTTTCCTACCTTGTCTCTTCCTATTTCCCAAATTCAATAGTCTGCACTAGAGTTTTCAGACTGGGTAAGTATAAAGTCAAGCCTAAAAATGCACATTTGGGAGATGTCTTAATTCAGAACCTCTTCTACAAGGTCTACTCTTACTAATGTTAGCCTGCTCTAAACATTCACCTACCTTGAACTCTCCAACAGTTTTTATGTGGTCAGTATAATATTTGCGTTGAGGGTGGCTTTGTAACTGTTCAATAATTGTTTCATATTGATATTTTTTCTCCTACAAGTGATTCTTTCCACTCTCTCATACTGCCTCTTTAACCATTTTAATCCTAGAATATAAAGCTGTAAGGGACCTTAAATTGAATGTCTCCTGAACTGCACTTTGGAAAGTTAATATCTGGTTGAGAAGATTGTGTCTGATAATGGGATTCATGTTATAGGACTGTGAATTAAAATATAAGGTTGAGAGACTTCTTTCAAGGCCTTATGTATCCCTAACAAAGGCTGATAAGAGTGCCTTACAAATCTAATTTTTAAAATAGCTTTAAATTGAATGTGATAGTGGAGGGAGAAAATTGCCCCCATATATCTAATCAATCTAGATACCATACTAAAAGGTTAACAGGTCTTCATACCACAACGCTGTCCAATTAAAGTGTAAAAGATTGAAGAAATTAGAGTTTCTTGCATAAAATGATGTGATTTGAAGTTCTATAGCATTAGGAGAGACAGTGACCTTCTTAGTTTGAGGAATCATCTTTCTTTGTGTTGTCTTTATTTGTCTTTGTCTTATTTGCTGATTTGGTACTTAGAGTATGAGATGTGCTCTAGACTAAATGAGCTTTAGAGAACATTGGCTTTTTTAAACTGAAAACAGTCATTTTCGTGAATCAGAAGTGACCTGGAATCTAGAGCATACTGAAAATCATCAGTGAAAGATACAAAGGCTGGTGAAAGCTTCTGAGTTTGCAAGGGGCAGGACTTCCACCTGGGAGTTACAAAAACACTCATGCATCATTGTGACAAGCACCATGTTCAAGTTAAAAGGTCACAATCTTCATGCCAAATGCTGTGCTAAAATATGCTTTTGGCCAAATATCCTCTTGCTTTTAGAACATCTGTAGATATCAAGGTCTCTTAAGGCCTAAAAACTCCATGGAAGAGGTCGGATAGGTCTCTGTGTTGGAGTGTTTCTACCACTCCTTATAGGGGTTGTGTGGCTGTGTGTGTGTGTGACAATAGTTATATTCAAATGATGGTTTTTAGCCTGGGAAAACTCCGGGTGGAAGGATATTGGTGTGTTTTTTTTTAATTGAAAAGAAATAAATTTATTCTTTCTTCCAAGGTTTTTATAATAGTAGTTATATAACTTAGAGGTTGACAGAGTGCCCTATGTCGATTATTTCATTGGATTCTCACAATTGTCACATGAAGGAATTATTACTATTGTTTCTAACTTATTGATTAGGAGCTTGAGGCTCAGAGAGTTTAAGCGATTTGCTGATATTAACATCACATAGTTAGGAAGCATCTGAGGTAGCCTGGATTTTCTCTTTCTGACTCTTAACTGTAATGGTCTGTCCGCAACAATCTACCTAGGAGAAATTTCAAAATTCTTTTTGACAAAGCCTGGGATCAAACCACAGACCTTTAGATATTTGTACTCCTACTCCAACAATGAGCTATCTCAGTTACATTATTAATTGGCTAATGAATTGTTTTATAAAACTATGCCCTCTAAAATTTGCTGCCCTTCTTCCTAAGATTTCTCCCATATTTTGTTACAACTGACAGTTGTTGACACAATATCATTGGTAATATTCATAATACTCTCAATGTTATGGCATATTTCAGTCTTAATCACAGAATTCTTAGATACCTCCTGAGGTGTGCTAATTCATTTGCAAATTTCTTCCTATTTCACGCCTTTATAAAAAGTCTTTGTAGAATATGATCAACTAAGCTATATTAGTGGGACTGAAATATTATTAGATTGGATTTTTCCCGAAAAAAGATGCAATGAAAGCCCATGAGGCAATTCTCATGTATGTTACTGCTCAGTTGGAGATGGAATTTTAGAAAGTGGTTCCTTGATACTTTACATTTGTGGTGGAAAATTAAATTCGGTAGGATTTTATTTTTTAGGTCAGAGGAGTTAAATCCTTGATCCAGAGTGTGATCACCAATTAATCATTTTTAATGTGATGCATAGTGACTATGTTTCAGATTGCTAATATTCAGTATATAGTGAAACCATTTCTCTTTGAATATGAATTCAGTGGTTTCTTAAGATGCCTGCAATATTTTACATCAAAGCCATAAGCAGACTGAAGCTGCAATCATTACCCCACATGGGAACATCCATCCTCCATCTAGAAGCTCCTCCAACACAAGTCATTTAGATTTTTATGTGACCCAAAAGCATTAAGGACTCCATTAGTACAAAATTACTGCATTTGGCCATGGTATATATTGTTCTTTCTGGATATAAAAAAGAAAAATGCAACATAATAACAGAGCTATGTAAAACAATAATAAACTCTTTTCTTTCAGTCCATCAGCAAGCATTTTTAAGTGCCTGTTGTGTGCCATAAACCTACTAACATGGGCACATACTTGTCTTATTGGAAATAATTTGTGGGGAGGGGCTAGGAAGAATGTAGAATATAAAAATAGTGAAATATTATTGTGCCAAGATAGAAAAAATGGGGAATCTGGAGAGAAGCATTATCTAGACTTGTTAACAGTAAAGTGATCAGAACCGGAAGAATAGTTTATTCAATGACTGCAGTCATGTGGACAAGGAAAACATTAAAATAAATCTGAACCCAGTCGTTAGGCTAGTCTTAGCCCCAAAGAAGTGAGAAGATATGCCTCCCTGCTTTCATCAGAGGCATGGGGAATGGTAGGTATGGAGTATTAAATGAACTATCAGGTATGATCACTGTACCAGATGATTTTGTGAGGCTATTCTTGTTGAATGGGAGGGCTCATTGGATTAATAAAAATCACATTTTCATAATACCTACAATGTGCCAGACACTGTGTTAAGTATTTCACAAGTATTATCTCATTGGAGGTTCAGAGTATTTAGAAATAACTGATGTAGGAACAGAAGATATCAGTGGAACTGAAAGAAAAAACAATCAAGCAAAACCAACTGACACAAATGACTAACTCATGAAATTATTTTCATATTATCTTTTAAAAGAAAATTATTTGGAAAATAACACTGTGAAGTTGTACAATCTATTGGGCACAAAAGACTTATGATCACATAGGGAACTTAACACTGGTTGCAAGCCTGGGCAAGTCATTAACTATAATACAAAATCAAAGGTGGTAAATGTATAGGGGAGGTTCAAGACAATTCAGGAAAAGGGGTTATTTTTGCTTCAAGTAGGGGAAGGAGATAGGGAATATTTCATAGATAGTAAGCGATATTTGATCTGGTTCTTGAAGTATGGGTAAGGTTTCATTAAGTGGAGATGAAAAGGAATCTATTCCAAGCATGGGGAATGACATGAGCAAAAGATAAAGGAAGAAAAGCATAGACTATGCTTAGGAAAGGAGACATCAATAAGTCTGGCAGGAACATAAAGCATTTGAAAAGAAAGACTTTGAGCACAGGGTAGAAAGATATTTTGGAGGGAGACTATAGAAGGCTCTGAATGCCAGCCTAAAGAGTTAGTACTTAAATGTACTTACCTCAAATACAGAAATTATCAGTGGTCTCACTATCTTACTATCTTATTACCAAAGTATCAAATATGATTAATCAATCTTTATTCCAACTTTTGTTGTATGTTACATCAAAATATCCATATCAATACTTAACATGTCTTGTCATTTGTGGTAGTATTTTGTTTTGTTCAAACAAGTTATAGGTGAAGGGAATATTTTCTAAGGAAATCTAATCATGATTTATGTGCATATTTCACTTATATTTATTAAAATTGCTTAAAGAATATAATTTTTTAATATCAAAAATCTTTCTTTAATTATATTAAAATTGTCTACACTGCACTAAAATTAAAGCGTGAGCTTTCATTGTTACAGGCATTAAACAAGTTTTTGTTTTTAATTTTATAACTAAATATATATTTTAAATTTGTTTCACAAAACTTTTCATCATCAATAATTCAGACAAAGCACTGATATATTACCCACATTGGACAATTTAGAAACTATATTCTTGCTCTTTTCTATAAATTTAGACACTATTATAAGGAAAAAACACTAGTCTCTTCATGCAAGTAGTTATATAAATAAGAGCTAAGTCATTAATAATTTTATCTCTGTTTGATTTAAATGAGTAAGCATTTGTTGAGTGCTTAATATGTGCCAGGCCCTGCCCTAAGCTTGGGAAATATAGATAAAAATAAAACAGTACCTGACTTTAAGAACCTTACCAGAGAAAAACAACATAACACAATTAAGGTCATATATTTCAGAGAAGCTAGGTGGTACAGTGGATAGAGGGCTGGGCCTGGAGTGAAGAAGACTCATCTTTGTGAATTCAAATCTGGTCTGAGGCACTTATTAACTGTGTGACCCTGGGCGAGTCATTTAACCCTGTTTACCTCAGTTTCCTCATCTACAAAATGATCTGGAGAAGGAAATGGCAAACCACTCCAGTATCTTTGCCAAGAAAACACCAAATGGGTTCATGAAGAGTCAGACATGACTGGAAATCTACTGAACAACAATAAAATATGTATAAATACAGTGATTTCTTTGGTGGTTGCATGGGAGAGAAGGGAAGCACTACGAATTCCAGGGATTACTTAGCCATTCTGTCATCTAGCATTTAAGAGAGAGAGAGAGAGAGAGACAGAGAGAGAGAGAGACAGAGAGAGAGAGAGAGATATGGGATAAATTGGGAGTAGACTCAAAGAGAAGTCACTAAAATTAAATATGACTGAGAAATACTTCTTATAGGAGTTGGAAATTTAGCTGTGACATGAAGAAAATCAGGGAAGCCAGGAGGTGGAAATGAGTAGGAAAAGCATTCCAAACATAGAGGAGACAGCCAATGAAAACACTAAAGGGTTGGTAGATGGAGTACTGTGTGCAAGAAACAGCAAGGCCAGTGTCACTGCATCAAAAAGTCTGTGGTGGCATGTAAGGTGTGAGAAGACTAAAAGAAAGAGGGACCGGACTGTGAAGGATTTAAAAAGCTAAACAGAGAATTTTTATATTTGATCCTGCAGGTAATAGGGAGCCACTGAAGTCTACTGAAGAGATCAGTGATATGGTTAGACCTGTCCTTTATAAAGATCAGTTTGACATCCAAAAGGAAGTTCTATCAGAATGGGGAGAACTGTGAGTCGAAGAGAGCAATTTGCAGGATATTTCAGTAGTACAGGCATGAGGGGAAGCATGCCTGCAATGGGGTGATTACAGTGTTGTAGGAGAGGAGAGGACATATAGGAAAGATGCTATAAAGGTAGAAATGATGGGACTTGACAACTAATTGGGTATGGGAAGAGGGATAAGAGTGAGGAATCAAGGAACACAGCGAAGTTGTGAGCCTAGGTGGATGGGAGGATGGTGGTACCCTCAATATTAATAGGGAAGTTAGGGAGAGGTCAGGGTTTGAGGGGAAAGATAATGAGTTCAGTTTTAAAGATGTCTATGAGACATCCAGTTCAAAATGTCTAATAGACAGTTGGAGATACAATACTGAGGGTTAGGAGAGTGGTTAGGGCTGGACAAGTAAATATGAGAGTCATCTCCATAGAGAGGATAATTGAAACCATTGGAAACCACCAAGTAGGAGGAGAAGGGAAGAGAGCACAGGACTAAGCCTTAGGGACATCTCAAGTTTACCAGGTAGTACCTGGAGGAATGTCCAGCAAAGGAGACAGAGAAGGAATGATCAAACAAAAAGAGAACTAGGTCAAGATCTCCAGTAGGCAGTGGCACTTAGGCTTTGCTTTGAAGGAAGCTATCAGTTTTATGAAGCAAAGTAGAGGAAAGAAAGCATTCCAGGCATAGGTCTATATAACATATGCACTATATAAACATAGTGTTTTTAGTGAAAGGTAACTGAGTTGAAAAGTGAGTCAGAATTAGAAAAGGTTATCATTGTTTGTGGAGGGGAGCAAATTTGTCCTTTGATTTCCATTCAGGGAAGATTTAGGAATAATAGCTTCTCAGAGTTTAGAAGAGATTTGAGATCAGAAACCATCTGTTCTATACCCTGTCTAAATAATGAATTCATTCTGCAGTTTCTTTGACAACTGGTCATCTCTTCTTCTCTTGAAAGCATCATTTGATGGGGAATTTATTTCTTCCTGGAGCCAATCATCCCACTTTTATACAACTTTAGTTTTTATGAAGCTTTGCCTTATATAAAGCTATTGTGTGTGTGTGTGTATGTATATACATATATATATATTTATATATAAAGCCTTCCTGCAATGTCCCTCTACTTAGTTCTCCCAGCTGTGCATTATAGCTCCATTCTAATGCCGATCTCCCACTTTACAGGTACTTGAAGAAATCTGCCATGTACCTCCTTAAGCCTTCTCTTCCCTGTTTGAACATCCCCTTGTTTTGTCAGATGATACTCATCCAGCAGTTTCTAGGCTCCTCATCATCTCTGTCTTCCTGTTCTGTCCCACTTTGTTACTTTCCCAAAATATGGTACACAGAACTGGGTGGTGTACTATAGCTGGGGTCTGATCAGGGCAGAGTACAGCAAGACTTACTGCTTACTCTGAAAAATATAGTCTGTTAATTCACTTAAAGATTGCATCATTTCTCATGACTGTCCCTTTAGCCTTTTGATTCATTCTAAATTGGCCTCCAGCGCTGTTCACATACATTCTTTTTCAGTAATGTTTTCCTACCCAGCAAAATCCTGTATTTGTTCAATTCCGATGTTTATTTTCAAGCCTAAACGCATTCGTTTATCTTTATAGCTACTAAAAAAACTTAAATCTTAGAAAAATTGAACTCTAGAAAATTTAAGATTTTTGGATATATGTTAAAGGAATAAAATGTCAGAGAAGAATATTTAAAAAGTAGGAAAAGGTCTTTGAATACAAAGGGGGTTAACTTTGGCAAAAATGGGAAAATATGCTTTAAGTCATTAAGTAATAGTATTAGAAATAGCAAAATGGGAGAAGGCATAGAGTTGGCAAGGAGCAAACCATATTTAATAATAAAAAAGGGAAAATAATCTACCCAACTGATGAAGAACCCAGTAGAAGAATATAGACTAAAATGATAAGTAGTCATCATTGTTTAAGGGAATTTTTGCATCTAGTTTAGAGCTATTCAATTCAGCAAATATTTATTGATATGTAAGGCAAAGAAGCACCATGACAGAGTAGAAAGAATAACTTCTAAATTCAATCTCAACTCACGGAAACTGGCTATGTGACTCTGGACAAGTCATTTAAACCCTCAATGTTCAGGTAACTCTCTGAGACTGTAAGTAGTAGAACTTATATTGGTGAAGGAAATTTCCTCACCACAATTCCTCTCCTCCACAAAATCATAGACCCCTATATGTGTGTGTGTATGTATGTGTGTGTGTATAAAAATATTTTTTTAACTCTACTGGTCCCAGTGAAGACAGGAAAACACCAAGGCTGGACATGTCCTTCTCAGAACTGTTACATATTCAGGGAAAGCAACACAAATTGGATAAGGCAGTCAGGGTCCCAAGAATCAAGCTTATGTTTTCCTAGTTCATTATGTCTGCTGGGGTAAAAAGGAGGTTAGCTCTCCTATTGCCTTTCATGAGAAGAGTAGGGAAATTTATAAGAGAGATGAGTTCAGGGAAAATAGAGTCAGTTCCATTTCAGACATAGTGAGTTTGAGACTCCTATGGGATATCATATTGGAGATTTCCTGCAGGCATTTGTCAATATGGTTAAAAAAAATCAGGGCGGGGGGGCAGCCAGGTAGCACAACAAGTAAGAGCACCGGCTCCAGTGTCAGGATGACCTGGAGATCGAATCCCAGGCTCAGACACTTAGCACCCACCCAGAAACACCTGGCCATGTAACCTTGAGCAAGTTACTTAACCCCAATTGCGTAGGGGCGGCCAGGTGGCTCAGCGAATAAGAGCACCGGCTCCAGTGTCAGGATGACCTGGGGATCAAATCTGGGCTCAGATATTTAGCACCACACCAAGAAATAACTGGCCGTGTAACCTTGAGCAAGTCACTTAACCCTGATTGCTTAAAAAAAAAATCAGGGGAGTCATCTGCATAGAGGTAATTGAATTCATTCAGTTGAATCTCTGTGAATGTTTGACTTCGATTACCAGCTTTCCAACTTGTGAAATATCTGAGGACAACTAAGAAAATACATGTGAAAGCAATTCATAAACTGTGAAGTGTGATGTTCATGAGGTAAGAAAATGTAACCACATTAAAGTCCATATCTTGATGTGCCATACTCATAATATGTCTTTGTGTGTATTTTCAGATAACCACAAGGATTGTTCTGGTGTGACCTTGCATCTGACACGTCTACAGTAAGTACTTTTAATTATAAAATGTGAATTAATCACTGACTGGTTCTCATTAGTACCACCCTACCCCTTTATCCTACCCCACTGACTCATAGCTCAGAGAAAAACAGCATTGTTGTAGTAGCCAAGAATCTCTTTTCCAAGTCTTCCTCTACTACCTGGACCACAGCTCTGGAGTCTTATTTCAGTCAAATCATAATGATGAGCATTAGGGGGGTAGTGTGGGAGAGAAGAAGATGGAATGGACTTTTTCTGTATTTTACACTGTATGTTTTCTTTATCATGTAACCAATCAGTATTTTGTCAATATAGCATACTGAGCGACCTTGAAAAAAAATTACAGAGGGGCAGAGTCAAGATGGTGGAGTAGAAGCAGGACCTCCCCGCTGCTCCGGCTTCCACCTTCCCCAATCCATGTGAAAAGGGGACTCTAAACAAACATTGGAGCTGCAGAAGCCACAAAATGACACAGAGAAGCTAACCTCCCGCGGAGGACAGCCTGGCAGGCTGGCAGGAACAGGCCAGCTCAGTGCTCTGGGAGCTGAGCCCAGCCCCACTCCAAGGCTTTAGCCCCTGCTGGAAGGACTCCAGATCAGCAGCTGTGGCCATTTCCAGATTTATCAACACATAGATGCGAAGGACAAAGTGAGAGGTCAGTGCAGTCTGGACTTTGGGACCCAATAAGTGGGAGTGTGTGGCTTTTGCCCCCTTGGGGCAAGAAGCCACTGAGTCACTGGCACAGCCAACCAGTGCCACTTGGCAGCTTCAGCTCCTGGCCTGCAGAGTATAGGGGGACCAAGCACCAGTCTGAGGGGTAATCGCTCTTGCTTTAACCTGCTTGGATCTAGATTGCAGTCTAGGGTGGAGTTCCTGGAGCGTGTGTCCAGCTTGTCAGAGCATGTGGAGACCTCAGAGAGGGCACCCATCTAATACCTCCAGCAGCTGAGAAAACCCCGGCATTTGGGACAAAAGCTCCCCTTTCTGGTGCCAGAGTCCTACTGTGACAAGAAGCCCAGGGGTCAAGTGACTGAGGGGCGACATGACCAGGCAAAGGAAACAAAGCAGACTGAAGATTCCAACATTAGACTCCTATTTTGGGAACAAAAAGGAGCAAAGCATGGAACAGGAGGAAGACAGTGAAGTCAGAACTCCTGCACCAAAAGCTTCAAAGGAAAATACAAGCTGGTTACAAGTCATAGAGGACCTTAAGAAGCAGATAAGAGAAGTGGAGGAAAAATTGGGGAGAGAAATAAGAACAATGCAAGAAAATTATGAAATGAGAGTCAGCAGCCTGACTGAGGAAAATCACAGCTTAAAAAACAGACTAACTCAAATGGCAAAAGAGGCTCAAAAAGGCAATAAAGAGAAGAATGCCTTAAAAAGCCAAATTTGCCAGATGGAAAAAGAATCTGAAAAGCTCACTGAGGAGAATCATTGCTTCAGCATTAGATTGGAGCAAATGGAAGCTAATGACTTTATAATGAGAAATCAAGATGCTGTTAAACAGATCCAAACAAATGAAAGAATAGAAGGCAATGTGAAATATCTCATGGGAAAAACCACTGACCTGGAAAATAGACCCAGGAGAGATAATTTAAAAATTATTGGACTACCTGAAAGCCATGATCAAAGTAAGAACCTAGAAAGCATCCTCCAGGAATTTCTCAAAGAAAACTGCCCTGATATTTTAGAACCAGAGGGCAAAATAGAGGTTGAAAGAATCCACCAATCACCTCCTGAAAAAGATCCCCAAAAGAAAACTCCTAGGAATATTATAGCCAGGTTCTGGAATTCCCAGATGAAGGAGAGAATATTACAAGCAGCCAGGAAGAAACAATTTGAATATTGTGGAAACACAATCAGGATAACCCAGGATCTGGCAGCTTCTACACTTAGGGATCGAAGGGCTTGGAATATGATATTCCAGAGGTCAAAGGAGCTGGGATTAAAACCAAGAGTCACCTACCCAGCAAAACTGAGTATCATGTTTCAGGGGCAAATATGGCCATTCAGTGGAATAGAGGACTTTCAGGCATTCTTGCTGAAAAAACCAGAGTTGAATAGAAAATTTGACATTAAGATACAAGAAGCAAGAGAAGCATGAGAAGGTAAACAGGGAAAAGAAATCGTAAGGAACTTATCAAAGTTGAACTATTAACATTCCTACATGGAAAAACAATAATTGTAACTTATGAAATTTTTCTCAGTAGTTTAAGGGAATAGAAGTATGTACATATGTCTATATATGAGGGTACATGGGCATATGAATACATATGTGAATGTGTGTATATATGTTTACAGATACACATAGATAGAAGGCACAGGACCAATTTAACAGGAAGGGACGATACTTAAAAGGTGAAATTAAGAGGTGAGAGAGGAATATAATGAGAGGAGATGGGGAGAGACAATGAGGTAAACTGTCTCATATAGTAGAGGCAAGGGAAAAAAAAATTACATCAAATTGAATTTTAAAATTAAAGTGAAGGATTTGCTCTGTCATATAAATGAGTATTGATCTGTTTGACCAAAAGAAATGTGGCAGTGGTTCTGATTAGAAATTTAAGATGTTACTTCTTGTTCTCATTTCTTTTGATTTTGGGTTTCCCACATTTACTTTAGTTAGAAACATTTTATTCTGCGGTGCACAAATGAAGATACTATCTTTGCCTTTTCTTTACCCAATGATTGAGCATGGTAGAAACTATACTTACGGGCATGCTCCTTATACTTCGTTCCTTTTTCACGCTCTCTCTGGGAGTATTAGTTTGCAATTGTCTTTTCTTTAAACAAAGCTTTCCCCTCTTCAATTATCCTGGCTTCCCCATTCCTCAACCTCTGGAAATCCAATGAGAAGTGTCTCCAATCTACCTCAAATAGGTGAAGTGGTCATGGTGTAGACTCCTCCCATCTGAATGCAGAGATTATTAATTTAACAACATTTATGTCATATTAGATATTCAAATGTATAAGTTCTAATCATAATTTAGTTCTATTTTATTGTTTTTAATTATTTGAGGGAAGAATTAATTGTATATGTTGTATCTCCTTTACTCTCCCATTTTAATGCTTTTCATCCATTTGGAAGCATAGCAGCATTCATTATGTCCTATAATATAAAAGTTGTTTATTAATTAATATTTTCCAATCTGATTCTTTGTAGTATATTTTATTTTTTACAAAGCTAGAGATTTAATAGTTGTGCTTCTTTTGAGAAATATGAGATACACATGATTTTTCTCCCACAGGCAACCTTTAATTGCTGGCATGTATCTTATGATGTCTGTGGATACTGTCATACCACCAGGGGAGAAAGGTGAGTAAAGTTATATTAACAATTTTTGTTATTAGATATTGGATTTTTAAAATGCATTAGAGCCTGGTGAATAGAGTATTGGTCTTGGGGTCAAAAAGCTTTGGTCCAATCCACCTCAGTGACAACAGCTACTCTGCTCCAGGAATTTTCTCTGGCTGTCCCCTATTCCTGATACCCTCTCCCTTTTCTCCCCAAATAGTAGACTCCCTGACTTCCTTTTAGTCTCAACTAATATCCCACCTTCCATGGGAAGATTTCCCCAATTCCTCTTAATTCCAGAACCTTCCCTCTTCTATTTCCTGTTTATCCTGTCAGTAACTTGTTTTGTACATATTTGTTTGCAGGTTGTCCTCCCCTAAGCTCCTAGAGGCCAGAGACTATATTTTCCTTCTTGTGGTATCCCTAGTACTTTAGCACTGGACCTAGAATGTAGTGTAGGCACTTAGTAAATGTTGATTGAGCTGGGTGACCTTAGCAAATCCCTTATCCTCTGGGTGCTCGAAGCAACTTGCTAAGTCTTATCTACTAAGTCCTAGTTGTGTTTACTGGCCCTTTGTTGCCTCTTGCTTGTTGCCTGATTGGTTGTAGAAGCAGGAATTCCCCATGCTGACAAAAATCACAACTCTTTCCAACATTTATTGTCTCTTGGACCCTTAACTTTGAAATATGCATCAAGAGCACCATTATCTTTTAGAGTGAATTTTGTTCCCTGAGTAAAACTAAACTTTGTCATACACGGGAACACAAATCAATACATTTTGAGGCACAAGTGAGACCCATACATGTCAAAACTTTATTGACATTCTCATCGTCCTTAACGCATTAAATAATGGAATAATTTCAGTATTATGATTCTTACCATTTCTATACAATTACTGAAGTGCTAATGAAGAAGGCTAGAGAAAAGAATATAGAGTATAGAAACTAAGAAAAGAACAAGTCAGATGTATTCTCTCTGGGCAACTGAGAGTGCTCTATAGAAAAGATAACACCATAATCTACTCTTAGAATCAGAAAAATAGCATGTCCAGCACTAGCTTTTTCCATAATCTTAGATCCTTGAAACTCTCTAAATCTCAATTCCTTTGTCTGTAAAATGGGAATAAAAATATTTGACTTTTGCAGTCTTAGAGGGATATTGTGAGGGTAAATGGACTAATATGAAATACTTTTGAAGATAGGCAATATAATTAGTAAAATTATTAATAAAATTATTAGTATCTTTTAAATTGAGATAGGATAGTATGGAGAGCAGGTCTTAGAGTTAGAAGTATATGAATTGAGGTCCCTCCTCTGACATATAATAATTGTGTGACCCTGACCAAGTCACTTAACTTCTTCGTGTCCCAGACTAAGACTGTAAATTGAAGAAGAGGTGCTCATCTGCAATCATAAAAGGAGTTTTCTCTTGGGAGCATCACCTACAGCACTGAAATCCTTGTTGGGTCAGTTTTTTTTTCAGTCATGTCTAGATCTTCATGACCACATTTGGGGTTTTCTTGGCAGTTTTACTGGAGTGGTTTGCCATATCCTTCTCTATTAATTTTACAGATGAGGAAAATGAGGCAAACAGGGTTAAGTAACTTGCCCAGGGTCACACAACTAGAGTCTGAGGCCAGATTTGAACTCAGGAAGATGACTCCAGGCCCGGCACTTTATCCACTGTACCACTTAACTGCCCTGAAATCCTAGGATTGGTGTAAAAAAAAGTGTTTTTAAATTTAATGGCCAAAGAACTACCTTCTCATCATTTGATGTCCATGTGTTCATTTTAGAAATACTTATAGAGCCCAAACTATGTGGAAGATGTTATATTAGGCACTGTATTATTTACCAAGATATGGCTTCCATCTTTGACAAATTTATAGTCTTTTAGATTTACATGTTTTAATTTGATAAAAAGAAAATCTCTTCCCTGTGAAATTCATAGCATCAAGCTTACTTTTTCTGCAGAATAAATTTCAAGATTAAAGTACTAGCCAAAGCTTTTGACATTACTTTAGGTATACAACCCCAGTTAGCTTTGTTTATGAATTGTAGATGTAATAAGAAAGATCCTGTCATGGTTTCCTATTCTTCTTTGAAGTCTTTACTATAACTAGTACAATGTCTTTCATGTAGAAGCGTTCAATATAAATATTTACTGAATTAAGTATTCCTTCAGAGCAGATTGGAACAATATTCTGCATTCTGTGCATGCTACAGAAAAGTCTTTGGTGGACTAGCTAACCAACAAAAAGAATGACTTTGCCTCAATCAAACAATAACTTTTTGTTCTCTCTCTTTTCATTTCTAATAGTGGTCAATGCAGATATCTCATGCCATTACAAAAAATATCCAATGCACCTCTTTGCATATAGAGTTCACACTCATCACTTGGGTAAGAACTTTGGCAATTTTATTTAAATATGATGTTTGGTTTTTTACCTTATGCTAATTGTGAGAACATGAGCTACCGTGTTTCCCCGCTAATAAGACCTATCCCGAAAATAAGCCCTCCCCTTACTGTGTAAGATTCCTCTAAAATAAGCCCTCCCCCGAAAATAAGCCCTATTGAGATTGCTACTGTAGTGAAGGTGATCCCCTGCACTACACGCTACATTACGGTACCCTCTGTATGCACCGTTCCCTCTCCCCCCCGGGTGAAACGCACGCCGCGCTCCGAGCTGCATCCAATCAGAGCTGCAGCAGTGAGCGTGCCATCCTGTTCTTCCCCAGTGATTTGCTTATTGAATAAAGGTACATTTTTTTGTTCACATTTACCTGTTTATTAAAATTGCTGTCAATGTTCATTAAAATAAGCCCTCCCCTGAAAATAAGCCCTCTGGTGTTTTTCTGTCCAAAAAATAATAATAAGACAGTGTCTTATTATCGGGGAAACATGGTATAAATTGTCTTTAGTCTCAAGTTATCTTGAATGAAAGGTATTAACCACTCCTATTTTACAGAATAACTTGAAATTTTTACTGAATTTACCAACAATTACATTGGAAGGTTTAATTATAGACAGGATTTCCTTTTTTTTAAATGCTTATATATTTAATTTAAAAGAAATCATTAATAACTCTTGTATTTCTAAGGTATTAGTAATAATTCATCATAGGTATGTGTTTATTGTAGGTAAAGTAGTAAGTGGATACAGAGTAAGAAATGGACAATGGACATTAATAGGGCGACAAAGTCCTCAGTTGCCACAGGTATGTGAAAAGCAATTGAAATTTGGGGGGAAATAAGAAAAAAAAGTTTTCCCAAAAATCTCTTGAATAGCTTTTGGATCCTAGATTATAATTCTCTACAACATCTAGCCTTGCTCTGTTTTATTAAATTCCAGCATGATTTTAAACACATTGTTACAGAAGGATCTATCCCAAAAATCACTTAAAATCAATTTCTCAGATTTGGGTAATCAACTTCTTAATTTTTTTTCAGAATTTTAATGTTTTATTTTTAACTTTGATATCCTTAAGTTTAAATGTTTCTATCAAACCATGATAAAAAAAATGTCTCACCTTCTTAATATAAACCAAAAGCATTAGGCCCAAGATTCCCTACAATGTGTTTCCCTTAATAAATCTTTATCTTTGTCTTATGGACAGGCTTTTTATCCTGTGGAACACCCAGTAGATGTTAGCTTTGGTGATATTTTAGCAGCAAGGTGTGTATTTAGTGGTGAAGGAAGAACTGAAGACACACATATTGGGTATGTAGTCCCTAAAACTCCTTCCCTACCTTCTCTTTTTCCTCCTTTCAGTGAAGCATGTTTATGAAAAATTGAATAATGCAGAGGTATATGGTCCATCTGATCCATATCATTCTTTCAATTAAAACTTCATTGATTCTTTTCCAAACTATTAAGAAAAAGATTGCTCAATTTTGTTATATTTCTTTCTTCCTGATTTCTACATGACACCTTATATATCATATCCATAAGGTACAGATCAAGTATGTTGAAAGAACATATCTTGACGTCTTCCTTCTTTCCCTTTCATCATTTAACAAAAGTATAATCATTTTGAAAAGATGTAGCATCTAAAATGTCTTTCTTCCCACAATTTAAAAAATGACTCAGTGTTATTTATGCATGTATACATTATCCCCCTCTTGCTTATTTTGTGGAAGAAGAAAGCTTACGTAAGTTAAAAATACATATGAAACAGAACAATTCAAAATAAAAAACATCCTTTGTCTTCCTTCCCTCCCCCCTAAAAACAGGTAATAGGAGGAGAGAAATACATGTCCCAGATATTTGATTTATGGAGTTATTATTAACCAATAAAAGGAAGCAAATCATTATGTCTAGAGAGAATAAAATTTTCCTGTCATTGAAGGGGAGGAATATATCATGTAGTTTTATATTAGAAACATTGGATAGCAACATGAAGAATGTCTTTAACTACTATCATGATATAGATTAAGAAACATTTTGCAAATGGAAAGTACTGCCGTTTCATTAAAAGCTGAGAGTATAATGTTTATTTTTTCACTTGTAGAGATATTTCTTTTGAGAAGCTAAGAAAATAGGATCTAGGTACTTAGCTTTCTTGTAATAATATACCTTATAATATGACTTTACAAATTATAGATCTAAGAACCAATTTGAGAACTTAAAAAACTAATGAACTTTTTCAGTTTGTAAAGAAAGGAAAAGAAACATGAGGGGATAACAGTATATGGTCATGGTTTGGTTCCCAACCTTGATATAAGATACATATTAGGGCCATATAGTTAAAACTGAAAGGGACCTGAGAGGTCATTAAGTCCAACTTCAACATTTTACAAATGAGGAAATCAAGGCCCAGAGAGAGTGACTTGCTGAGTATCGCACAGTTTGTAAGTGTCTGAGACAGGGTTTGAATCCAGGTCCTCCTGAATCCAAATTTGGCATTCTATGCACTACCATATACTGCCTCAAAAGAGCTTTTGGAAAGGCTGAAATAGGAAGAAGCCCTGGCACATCTACCAACTATTTCTTGGTCTCATCCTGATCTGTCCCTTCAATCCTAATAAATCACAGAGCCAAAATCTAAGCTGGAGCAGATAGGACAGCAGCTAAAAATTCCAAGGAGGTCTGCATTGCTGCCTATAATGAGGGAAATTACCTACTGCAATAAATGGGCTTTTTTTCAAGTTTTAATGATAGTCAAGTATTATCATGCATGAATAATAGAAAAGTACATTTCTGTAAATTCAGGTAAGATACTTCTGAAAATGATGGGTACCACAGTGAAATTTCTAGATCTCATGGTGATCTGGCACCTAGACTTTGTTGAACCTTAAATTTAAAGGATGTACAGAATAGATCATTAACTTGACCTTTACAGTGTATCAACTAGAAGAATCTCACGCAACATTTTGGCAAGTGCTGAATCTATCGATTCATTATTGGCTTATCTGGCAAAGTACTTAAAGAACTAATATTCTATATTGCTAATTAAGGAGTAACCTCTGTGCTTTAGGTACCAGACCATTCCAGTTACACGGGCCTATTAGCTGTTCACTTACATAGCGTTCCATTTTCCATCCCCTTGACTTTGCCCTGTGCCAAAGGGCTGTGTCATTTGAGAATGACTCTTAAGAGGCTTTGCTTCTATCAAGCCTCAACTCACATTCCACCCACCTCCATGAGGCAGTGCCTGATCCTCTCAGTTATAAAGTCTCTCCTTTGTTGAAACTACTGTCTTCTTCTTTAATTTTATTTTTAAATTTTTGACTAGGTAAAGAGGCCATTCTCTGCCTCATTTCTTATTAAGCTTTAATCACTGAACGGGTGCTGCCTCAGTCAAAGGGAGAACTGTTAAAGACCTTAGCTTAAAAAGGTCAAGGTCTCACATTGCATCCTGGGCCATCTCCAGTTGTCCTGATCCATAACTGGCCACTGGACCCAGATGGCTCCAGAGGAGAAAGTGAGGCTGGCAACTTAGCACAGCCTTCCTTCACTTAAATCCAATTCACTTACATGTCGTGGCATTGCCTTCCTGATGTCATGGTCCTCATTGAGAATGAAGGACAAACAACATTCTCCAACAATCCAGTTGTGCGAGATGTTGTACTGGATACTGGGATACCAAGATAAAAGAAAAAAGAAAGAAAGGTCTTGCTCTCCATAACTTTACATTCTAGTCTGTCAATAAACATTTTTAAGAACCTACTGTGTACATGACTAATATGGAAATATGTTTTACATGATTGCACATGTATACAACCTGTATCAGATTGCTTGCTCTCTTGGGGCCAGGGGAGAGAAGGGAAGGAAGGAGAAAAAGTTGGAACTCAAAATCTTTCAAAAAATGAATGTTGAAAATTATTTTTACATGTAATTGGAAAAAACAAAATACCATTAAATTTTTTAAAAGAGCCTACTGTGTGTGGGCCCTAACAATATAAAGAAAAACTAATGGGATACTCTGCTCTCAAGGAGCTTACAGTCTAAAGATGGAGACAACATGCAAATAACTGTTCAAGGAAGCTACATACAGGATAAATTAGAGGTAATCAACTGAGGAGGCACTAGAAGTAAAGGAGATTGGGAAGTGCTTCCTGTTTGAGTGGGATTTTAACTGGGACATGAAGGATGCCAGGGAAGCCAGGAGGCACAGCTGGAGAGGGAGAGGACTCCAAGCCTGGGGGCCTGCCAGTGAAGTGCCCAGAGGCAGGAGATGGAACAGCAAGAGGCCAGTGTCACTGGGTCAGAGAGTACATGGGAGGCGTGAGATCTAAGAAGACTGGGAGGGCTCAGGGAAGAGGCCAAGTTATGAAGGCCTTTGAATCAAAAAACAGAAGGTCTTATACTTGATCCTGGAGGTAATAGGGAGTTTATTGAATGGAGGAGGCTAGGTTATATGTTCAAACCTGTGCTTTATTTAGGAAGATCATTTAAACAGCATAGTAGAGGAGAGTGGACTGGAGTGAAGAAAGATGAGTCAGGGCGACCATCCAGCAGATGATTTCAGTAGTCCAGGTATGAGGTGATAAGAGCCTTGACAGAGGGGTGGCAGTGTCAGAGGAGAGAAGGGGCATGTAAAAGAGATGTTATTAAGGTAAAATTGATAGGTGATGAGAGAGAATTAAGAGTCAAGAATGATGCTTGAGTGACTGCAAGGATGGTAATGCCCTCAGTAGTAATAGGGCTTGTAGGAAGAGGAGAGGGTTTGGCGAGGGTGAAGATAATGAATTCAGTCTGGGACATATTAAGTTTAAGATGTCTCCTGGAAATCTTAGAGATGTCCACCAAGCAATTGGAGATTTGAGACTGGAGGCCATCAGAAAGGTGAGGATGGGATAAATAGTCTTGAGAATCATCAGCATAGAGATGGATCCACGGGAGCTGATGAGATTACCAAATGAAATATGTTAGGGGTAGAGGAAAAGAGGGCCCAGAACAGAGGCCTGTAAGATACTAGTGATGAGCCGGCATGACCTAGAGGAAGATCCAGCAAAAGAGAGGAGGAGTCAGGTAGTAGGGTCAGGAGAGAGCAGCATCATAAAAGTTTGTGTGTTTGTCCTTGGTTTTCAAAGAGGACCTTGGCATCGGGGAAATGATGACATGACTTGCAGCTGACTTTGATTCAAGTGAAGGAGGGCTGTGTAAGATCACCAGCCTCACTTTCTCCTCCAGAGCTATCTGGGTCCAGTGACCTGATAATCATCAGGATGACTGGAGATGGCCCAGGATGCAATGGGAGAGTCTGGCCCTTTTATGTTAATGTCTTTTCAGATTTTCATTTAGGGTGAGGTAGGCCATTCAGTGAATAGGCCTCTTTAAGAAGTCAGTCAAGGGATGGTCCCTTTAATTAGAAAATAAAAAAGGAAAAAAAATCAAGTTGGGAGGGGAAGACTCTCAGGGTTGCTGTTCTGAAGAGAAACAGTTACCATTGACATTCACTCCTGGAGAGCCCAAAATACAGCCATTAAGTGGAGCTTAGGCAGGGACCTATTGTGGTCTAATCTATGAGCTTCAGAGTGAACTGGGTATAAGGTTTTGTGAAAGGGAGAGAGGAAGGAAGGAAGGAAGTAGTTTAAAGAGAAGAAAAGGACAAAAGGGTGATGATCAACAGTGTCAGACTACAGAGAGATCAAGAAGGATCAGAACTGAGAAAAGGTCATTTGTTTTGGCAATTAAGATCATTGGTAACTTTGGAAAGAGTAGTTTTGGTTGAATGGTGAGGTCAGAAACCTAACATAGAAGCCCACTTCAAGGAATTTAGTCACAAAAAGGAGGAAAGACATGGGATAATGACCATGGAGGAATTTTTGATGGCTTTTTGAGAGTGGAAGAAATGTGGGCATCTTGTAGGCATCTAGTAGAAAAAAAGAGAAAAAGGGGAGGCCAGGTGGCTCAGCGAGTAAGAGCACCGGCTCCAGTGTTGGGATGACCTGGAGATCAAATCCCGGCCTCAGACACTCAGCACCACAACCACAAATAACTGGCCGTGTAACCTTGAGCAAGTTACTTAACCCTGATTGCTTAAAAAAAAAGAAAAAAAGAGATTGGAGGTAAGTAAGAGAATGGGGATGCTAGAGTGGACAGTCTGTTGGCATAGTCAGGATGGAATTGGATCATTTGTGCAGGTACAGGGATTTGCCTTGAGAAGGACTCTTCATATGCAAGGGTGAAGGAGGAGATAGTGGCAGGAGAAATAAGGAAAATATGAATTGAAGAAGAAGGGAGAAGAGGAATCTTTTGTCAAATGGACTCAATTTTTTTTGAGTGAAATATGAGGCAAGATTCTCAACTGGGAGGGTGGGCAGAGAGGATGCTAAGGGGGCAAAGCAGTGTACACAGAAAATTAAGTATAAAATAGATGAAAAGTGAATATAAAGTAATTTCCCAGATTGAAGGGCACTAACTGCTAAGGGGATCAGGATAGGTGTTCTGTAGGACTCACAGGTGAACTGAAATTTGAGGGCACTAGCTGTGGTGAATCTCTATCTCAGCTCTCTAGCTGATCTCAGGGGAAAACCTGGGTTCACAATCCAAACTAGGGAGAGACTGGAAGGAGGGAGACTAATTGGATTTTTTAAATAATCTAGAGGAGAGGTTATTAGGGCCTGAAATAATTTCCTACTCATGCAAAACAAAAGAAAGGGAGTGTTCAAGAAGGAAATTAGTGAAGTAGAATCACATGACTTGGCAACTGAATGAATATAAGATGAGAGAGGAGAGAGAAGTCAAGGAGGGCTCCAGAGCTGCAAACCAATGTGAACAGAAGGGGGAATTTAGGAAAAGGGAAGAGATTTGGGGTGAAGATAATACACTTTTTACATATTTTATATTTACTTTTCTGTGTGCATGTTTTTATTTTTCCACCAGTAGAATATAAATTCCTTGAGAGCTGGGACTGTTTCAGTCTTGTCTTTGCATACCAAGCACTGGGTCTAGTCTCTGGCATAGAGTAGGCACTGACAGTTCTTGTTGAATTGAATTTGTGAGAGTCAATATTACTCTTATTAAAATTCTGCATCATGTCTTGTATTCTTAATAGAGGTGGGCTTAAGGGGTGCCCCTGTGTAAAGCTAATTTTTTTTCTCAAATAGAAGTTCTGTAGAGCATGCATGTTAGCAAAAAATAACAGATGTAGGGGGAAACACCAAAAGAAATCAGATATAAAATCCAGCAGCTTCTTCCCACGGCTGGAAGACAAGGAGAGTGTCTAGGCATGGGAAGAATGGAGACCAGCTGACTCAGTTCAGAGCTTAGTGCTGCTCAGTAACCAGAACAGCTTAGGTGTTTTATAGGGAAAGTAAGGATCCTTCTCTGATTGTTTGGCTCCAATCAGATAAATTCTCTTAGACTAATGCTAGGTGAGGAACCTGCAGCCTCCAAGCCATACGTGACCTTCTAGGTGAGCTCCAAGTTTTACCAAGCAAATCCTTTTATTAAAGGGATTTATTCTGTGAGGTTCATATTCAAAAAGGACTTGAGGACCTAGAGTGCCACTTGTGAACTTGAGGCCTCAGGTTCTCCACCCTAGGACTGTACATTGTAATGCTGACTTATATTGGCCAAGGGAGTTTCTTCATCTTGCAGTTACCTATGTTAATAAAATCATGTGTCCGGTCCCTATTTCTTTTTTTTTTTTAAGCAATTGGGGTTAAATAACTTGCCCAAGGTTACACGGCCAGTTGTTTTTGTGTGTATGTGTGTGTGTGTGTGTGTGTGTGTGTGGGTGGGTGTTAAATGTCTGAGGCCAGAACCGATCCCAGGTCCTCCCAACTCCAGGGCCTGGCGCTCTACTCACTACACCACCTAGCCGCCCCTTGGTCCCTATTTCTAAAAACAATTCCAAAATTAAGTGGGGAGTAGAGAAAGAGAATGTCCACCTCACCAGCTGTCATTAATGTCGTTAGTAATAACCAACTCCAGAATCAAATCAAATATAAAATTACCTGTTTAGTATTCAAAAACCTTCATAACCTACCCCCCCAACACACACACCTTTCTAGTCTTCTCATACCACTTCCACCCTGCAAACCCTTGTATACTACACAATCCAGTAACACTAATCTATTTACTCTTCCACAAACAACACATCAGATTCTAGATGTTTTCACTGGTTGTCCCCCCCCTACCTAGCACTAGTCTATCCTTCCTCATCTCAGCCTCCCAAATTCCCTGGCATTCTTCAAGTCACTTTAAATTGTACCTTCTACAGGAAGACTTTCTCATTGCTAATTAATTCTAGTGCCTTCCCTCTGTCACTTATTTCCAATTTATCTGGTATACAGATTGTTTTGTACAAAGTTGTTTGCATGCTGTCTCCATCATTGTCAAACTGTATGCTACTTGAAAACAGGAACTGTCTTTTGCCTTTCTTTATCTCTCAACCATTTAGTAAAGTGCCTGGCATATGGTAGGTAGTTAAATTTTTATCAACTGACTGGCAGAGCAGAATAAAAAAGATACCAGGTAGGAGAGGGGATATAGCTAGTGAATAGACAACCAGCTCAACAGAGTAAGGCTAGGGCAGGAGAACCAGAGATTTTTCAGGACTACAACCCTGTCTCTCTCTTGTTTGTGTTAATAAAACCATGTCATTGGCATAAAAAATAATTCTGTTCTTCTTATTAGCTATGACTAGAGGAAATTCATCTAGTTTATATAATCGACTTATAGATTTTTTTAAATAGATGTTTAAAAATTAAGTGGGCTAGATCATAGTCCAATTTTTACCATTTGTAATTATAATTTTATCTATTAAAAGACCATTCTTGTCCACTTTGATTCTTACATTAAAGTTATGGTAAAGATCAGGAGCCCTCTCCTCCCCAACCCAGCTAGATTCAAGGGGTCTGTTGACTTGGATGGGAAAAATTGTATTCTTATTTTCATCAACCTTTCACTGAACTTTAGCATTTCCTTCAGTTATTTAAAAACATTATTCTCAGAACTGACCCATTCATTGGTTTCACCAAAAGGGTCCATGACATAAATGAACTTTTCCCCTTTCAAAGAAAGAAAAAACAAATGTTCAGGGATAAAGAACAATATACACTGTCATGCTTTAATTCCTAAATTTAGCATGAGATTCATGTTAGGATCCGGCAGAGACAGTTAAAAATTATTATCTAGTCTATTAAAAATTTGATAATCTAAATAAAGATTATTTACTTTTACCCATACGTGGCCTGTTATTTTTGTGAAAGGCTGTCGAGATTAATAAATACTTCCCAGAGCCATATGTTCTGCCTAATAAATTTAGCTCAGAAAACATTAAATACCTCCTGTATGCAAAGTAGTTTGTCATACATGGGAAAAATACAAAGTGTAGATGGAGGACATTCCTATCCTCATTCACTTTATTGTCCAGTAGGGGTAAAAAGAGACAACCATAATTCATGAAATTTACCTGACAAGTACATTGGAAAGATTCAAAAAGTGATTCGTGAACTCTGAGGGGGAAAGGTTCTCATTGATATTATAAGGACAAGGAAGATCTCATGAAAGAGGTGGCACTTAAGTTAAAGTTTGAAGAATGAGTAGAAATTCGGTGGTCAGAGCAGAAGAAATGTGTTCTAGACACAAAGAAAGCCTAAAAAGTATAGGCCATGTTCAACAGACTAGACTATAGATGTTAAAGGGTCACAGTGTTAATTAAGAATAAAAGTCATTTTTTATTAAGATGAATCTATATCAGTAATCAATAGTGGAATACTTAGATCCCAAACCTGCTTGTTCTTTATGCAAGATATTAGAGAGACATAATCCACATTTGATTAAAGAGGAAAAAAAGAACAAAAATGTGATTTCTATATGTTTCATTATGTGATGTTATTCTGGGTCTGATTCAAACCAGGTTGGTCCAGGTTCAGGCTGTGAATTAAAGTAAGATGAGACACTTGTAGATTATATAACATTTAACAGAAGGCAAAAGATGCAAAAGATCAAAAAGATGCATTCCCTATCTTTTCCTCCACCGCCCTCCACAAGAAAATAAGTATGAGCCAAAGGGTGCATTAACTTGCATGGCTCAGTGCCCAGGCTTCTGGGTCAATCCAGTCTCAGGGACAACTTCCCTCACTTATAGGAAAAAACATTTTATTTGGTTGAGTCTGATTCTTCGTGACCCCATTTGTGGTTTTCTCGGCAAAGATACTGGAGTAGTTTGCCATTTCCTTTTCCAACTCATTTTATGCATAAGGAAACTGAGGCAAACAGGTGACTTGCCTAAGATCATACAGCTAGTAAGTGTCTGAAGCCAGATTTTACCTCAGAAAGATGAATCTTCCTGACTCCTGGCCAGCACTCTATCCTCTGTGCCACCTAGTTGCCCTTAGGGAAAAACTAGTTCAGTGTATATGGCAAATATCTTAATATATATAGCTCTTATCACACCATACTCTTTCATGATTAGGTCTTAAATGTATTCTAAGCCATTTGAGCACTTAAATGACCTTAGGGCTATTACTGAATAACTATAACCTCAAGAATTCCAGGGGAATCTTGGAGATGCATCTTAATGTAGGTTAAACAAAAAATAGAAACACAGAAAAATCAAAACAGTGAAATGAAATACTGAGTGACAATATGGTCATTGAAGACTAGAAATCCAAGGCTTTAACTTCCCCGTTCAGAAGGACCAAATCTTAAATTTCAATGGTCTAGTCCTTGTGGTAGATGATGCCAAATCTTTGAAAGTTACTGTGGATCTCCAAGTGAAAAGCAGAAATAATAAGAACCAAATCAGAGCCACAACACAGTCATTGATCTTTATTCTAGATCAGGTTCATCTGTTAAAGGTAACTAAGAGGTCATTATCCTCTGTCCTTTAGTCTGCCTCCATGACAAGTGGTTACCAAGACTTACATAGATGGGTACCATGTTCGCAGGGTGCCCTAGTCTAATAGCCAGCACTTATCGCTTCCTGGAAGCTCCATCATAGGGGTGGTACCAAAACTTGGCCCCTTGAGTGACCTCTGTTGAAAGACTATAGATACTTGGCACCACACCCAGAGAAGGCTGGCCGTGTAACCTTGAGCAAGTTGCTTAACCCTGATTGCTTTAAAAAAAAAAAACTGTAGAGATCAGGAAAGGATTCTCTCTCACTCTCACGCAGGGACTCAAGTTTACCACCAAGTCAGCCAAGGGATCTCATTTCTTCCAGATAAATATAGATTCAAAATAGTTATGTAAAGATAGTTTCACCTCATTACAAAACAAGGCACCTCCTAATAATTCTACCTCCCCCTACCCCAGCCTTTTTGGGGGGAAGCAATTGTTCAAACTATCCTGAGGGAAAGAATACCTGTCAGTTGAGGGGAACATAAACCATTTCACCAAGATATAAGGAGTCCTGTGAGGGGACGGGGACCTGAAGACTGGTGACTCTGTGTTAAGGACAGAATAAGGTAGTATTGTAGAGCATCAACCCAATATATTTCCAAAAGAAGGCCTTTCTTATCAGTTAAGGCTTCTTGGAATTTTGACCTAATAAACTGCTCAACCTACCCCTTCCTGGGGGGCATAAATTGGTTGCAGACAAGTTTTCTGAAATGTAGGACAGCTAACCCCTGTAGTGAGGAGCATGATGCCAGAGTTCTTCAGGATCACACCATAATGGTCACTCAGATGTAATCACATTGTTTTGTTTTGTTTTTCTCTAAAATAAGGAAAATAGTACTTAGGATTTTTTTTCATAAAGGTGTTGCAAGAGCATTCTAATTTTTGAAACTTGCTTTACTTGGATTAAGTATATTTTTAAAGGCACATTAAGGTTTCTTTCAAGAAAAAATTTTCATAGATTAAAATAAAGATACAGCTATTGTTAAGTCAGGGGGGTTTTTTTGCTAATGAAGTGAAAAAATAAAAAACTTCCTTTTCATATGAAATTAAAGCTATAAAATATAGACTAAAACCACCTAAAATTGAGTGTGTTAAAACATGTATGTGCTGATCTAAGTGAAGTTACAGGAAGTAGGCATTTGAAAGTGTAAATAAAATTATTATCTCTAGGATAAGAATAGCTGTTAGTTGTCAGAGGAAAGAAACAACAGTCACACAGGAAAAAGGCATTTGATAAGGTGGAAGAAGGCTTTTTAGTAACACTCTAAAGCAATTTTGAGATTAACAAACATCTGTTGGGTGTTTGGCAAACCAGTGCCCAGCTTAGAATAAAGACTGATTAGCTTTGAGATAAATCAAACAACAGTCTTCAAAGAGGACTGTGATTTGCCCAGTTTGATGTCTAAGTGCTTGATAAATGTGTTGAATTTGGCAAAGGTTTATGATAAAAGTAAGGTATTTTACATTGATATGTTTACATTTATGTGATAAATGAGACAATAAATATGATATGGCAGTGTTTAGAAAACTGGCTTCAAAGCTAGGAAGACCTGGGTTGAAGTTCTGCCTCTGACATAGAATATGTAACCCTGGGCAAGTCAACTCCCAGTGCTCAAAGTAATTCTCTAACACTATGGTACATAGGGAAGGCACCTAGATGCATCTCTAAGGAGGTTGAGAGTGGGAAGGGAAGAATTTCTTACCCTAAGAATTTTCTAAACCAAGAAAATCATAGGTCCAGTCTCTATTTCTAATGTCAAATTTATTATTTCATGAGCAATAAAAAGCTTAAAGGGGTGATTGTAACAATTTAATTATAGAGCATAAGTTCCCCAAAGACAAGAGCTATTTTTTATTTGTGTTCCTACCATCTGACAGAGAACCTGAGATATTCTTTGTTGTTTTTATCTGTTATCTTACTAGTCTGGGGACCTCCCTATTAATGTAGAAACGATTGTGATATGAGCACGACCTGCTTTGTTTGTGCTGGACTGGTTTTCCCTGTAAGGATGCAGGCAGACCATTCTCCAGATGTAGCTGGGCCAGGGGACTAGGACTGAATGATTGGTTTGGTTCCCTTGCCCCTTCCATTGCCTCCCTATTCCACCTCACCCCCTCCAGATAGAAAAGAATCATCTTATGTTGAGTTGGTGATTGGGAAATTTTAGTGGAACTCTTAAAACCCTTTAAGGATGTCTTCCTGACCATGGCTAATTGCCATAGTGAACACAGATGCAGAGGGTAGTAGTGTTTTCTTTGAATTAGCATACTTTTTAACCTTAGGAATTATATCCTACTTGTTCCTTGTTGTTAGTAAAGTCATTTTTATTACATTTGATGGTCCCCAAGTGTTTTATTATATCCTAACCCTGAGTCATGAGACTGGAGTGAGTTAGGCCTAGATCAGAATATTTGGCATGGTCAGCAGGTGTTGCTTGTAATGACTTTGTGGTTAAATTAATTATTGAAGTAGAGAAAGTGGGTAAGAAAGGAAGCCTCAGGTGATTTGATGGATAGATACAGCACTCTGTTGTCTGGTATCTTGTGACTGCAGCATATATAGGGGTATATGAGGAGCTCTCTCAGTGGGAAAAGGAGGGAGCTCTCACCTTTTCTCCCATCCTGCAGGTTTTGCATGATGGATGCTTGAGTAGTTCACAGGAAAAGTAAAAGTATAGAAAAAATAATCCCTTGGCTCTTTTTAACAGTTTTAGAAAAACAGGATTGCCAGTATAAGGAAAATAAGAATAAATTGCCCTTGTCTACTTGACAATTACAGGCAGAAGTGAATGCATTTTTTTTATTACATCATGCCTTAAAGGCAGAGGGAGTGATTATTTCCTCCCTATTGATGCATATGGAGGCTGGAGTCTTGATACACAAAATCATTGTATAATAACTGTATGGACAATAAAGAAGGCAGATGATGCCTGGCAATTTATAGTAGATTTTCAGGAACTGAGTAAAGTTGTTATGCTGATTGCTACAGCTGTTCCTGACCTTGTCTGCTGAACCAGGTAGCCCAGGCCCTGAGAAAGTGATATGTAATCATTGACACTGTGAATACCCTTTTCTCTATTGTCATGGCAAAGGCCAATTAGGAGCAGTTGCTTTAACCTAGGAAGGTGTTTTATATATTTTTACAATCCTTCCTCAGGATTACTGGAATTCCTCTTCATATTGTCACAGTTTGGACAGAGATCTGAAATAATCCCCATACCAAGAAGGCATGGATGGCCGCTACAAAATTGATGACGTAATGTTTGTGTGGTTGGGTTGGATAAGGCCATAATGGTAGTCCCTAAATCAAATGGTGGCTCATAAGAGAGTCAAGGGTAAGAGATCAACTCTAAGAAATTTCAGGATCTAAGCCAAGAGTGGGAACCTGTAGCCTCGAGGTCACATGTCAGGCCACTGAATCCAGATTCACAGAACAAATGCCCTTAATAAAAGGATTTGTTCTGTAAAACTTGGACTTAGTCAAAAGGCTGTACCCAAGGACCTAGAAGGCCAAATGTGGCCTCACAGCCACAGGTTCCCTACCCCTGAAATCTATTCAGATAAATCTGTGGGAAAATACTGGATAAGGAGAACCCAAATAATTCCAGGTATAGGTCATAATAAACTAACACTCACTTCCCCAGAAGCTCAGTGTTGAATGCTTTAGGGTTCTAGAGAATTCACATTCCATACCTGGTTACTTCCATGACCCTATTTACTAAGTCACTTTCAAGTAAAACCCAAAATACATGGTCTTTCCTTATCAGTCCTTATCATTCTCTGTGGCCTTGGAGGTCTCTTTCCATAAGAACCAAGCTGACTAGAGGCTTTGACAGGCACCAAGGAGAGGCCAGATTAAATGATGATTAGAGTTCTGGAACCATAAGCTACCTGAAGCAGCCACTAGTTTTCTCTCTCTTTTCTTTTTTTTTGGGTTTTCATTTTTTTTAATTTGTCTTGGGGATGAAAGGAAAAAAAACACAACCTATTAAAGATGAAAAGTTATATCTCTTTTTTTGTTTGTTTTTCATTTTTCAAATGCTTTATCTGATTTACGTTATTCATTTCTGCCAGATTTTGAGTTGCTAATTTTCTCCCTGTTTTCCCGCTACCCACCGCCCCAGAATAGCAGTCCCACAGGATATCCCCTCCTCCAATCTGCTCTCTGCCATATCTTCTCCCATATCCCCTTTGACTTTTCCAATAGGGCATGGTGGATCTCTATGCCGCAGTGCCTGTATATCTTATTTCCCAATTACATGTAAAATGGTATTAATAATAGTATATATTTATTTTTTAAACATTTGATTTTAAAACTTTGAATTCCAAATTCATTTTCTTCCTCCCTTTTCACCCACCCTTACTGGGAAGATAAGCAATTCAGTATAAGCTGCACATGTGTAACTAATGCAAAACATTACCATAGTAGATATATTGTAAAAGACTGACTATATTTCCCTCCCTCCTATCCCACCTCCCACTTGTTCTATTCTCTACTTTGATCCTGTCCCTTTTCAAAAGTGGGTGCTTCCAACTTCCCACCCCCCCAGCCTGCCCTCCCTTCCATCATCCCCCTCTCATCCCCTTCCCCCCTACTTTCCTGTAGGGTGAGATATCCTATTTAGTGTGTATGTCATTCCTTCCTGGAGCCAAATTCAATAACAATAAGGTTGACCAATTCCCTTTTGCCTTCTTATTCTTCCCCTCCATTATAACCATTTTCCCTTGCCTCTTCTCTGTGAGATAGTTTACCCATTCTGTCTCTCCCTATCTCCTCTCATTATACTCCTCTCTCATCTCTTAATTTCACCTTTTAAGTATCATCCCTTCCTATTAAATTGGTCCTGTGCCCTCTATCTATGTATACCTGTAAACATATATAGATACATTCACATATGTATTCAAATGCCTGTATACCCTCCAATACAAACACACACACACACACACACACACACACACATATTCCCTTCAGCTATTTTCATACTGAGAAAAGTTTCATCAGTTACAATTATCATTTTTCCATGTAGGAATGTAAATAGTTCAATTTTGATAAGTTCCTTATGATTTCTTTTCCCTGTTTACCTTCTCATTCTTCTCTTGCTTCTTGTATCTGAATGTCAAATTTTCTATTCAACTCTGGTTTTTTCATCAAGAATGCTTGAAAGTTCTCCATTCCACTGAATGGCCATATTTTCCCCTGAAACATGATACTCAGTTTTGCTGGGTAGGTGACTCTTGGTTTTAATCCCAGCTCCTTTGACCTCCAGAATATCATATTCCAAGCCCTTTAATCCCTCAGTGTAGAAGCTGCCAGATCCTGGGTTATCCTGATTGTGTTTCCACAATATTCAAATTGTTTCTTCCTGGCTGCTTGTAATATTCTCTCCTTGATCTGGGAATTCGTTTCTTCCTGGCTGCTTGTAATATTCTCTCCTTGATCTGGGAATTCCAGAACCTGGCTATAATATTCCTAGGAGTTTTCTTTTTGGGATAATTTTCAGGAGGTGATTGGTAGATTCTTTCAACTTCTGTTTTGCCCTCTGCTTCTGAAACATCAAGGCAGTTTTCCTTGAGAATTTCTTGGAGGATGATTTCTAGGTTCTTTTTTTGATCGTGTCAGGTAGTCCAATAATTTTTAAATTATCTTTCCTAGATCGATTTTCTAGGTCAGTGGTTTTTCTAATGAGGTATTTCACATTGCCTTCTATTCTTTCATTTCTTTGGATCTGTTTAACAGCATCTTGATTTCTCATAGAGTCACTAGCTTCCCTTTGCTCCAATCTAATTCTGAAGGAATGATTCTCCTCAGTGAGCTTTTGATATTATTTTTCCATCTGACAAATTCAGCTTTTTAAGGCATTCTTCTCCTCATTGCCTTTTTGAGCCTCTTTTGCCATTTGAGTTAGTCTATTTTTTAAGGTCTTATTTTCCTCAGTCAGGCTGTTGACTCTCATTTCATAATTTTCTTGCATCGTTCTCATTTCTCTTCCCAATTTTTCTTCTACTTCTCTTTTCTGCTTCTTAAGGTCCTCTATGGCCTATAACAAGCTCATATCTTTCTTGAAATCTTTTGGTGCAGGAGTTCTGACTTCACTGTCTTCTTCCTGTTCCAATCTTTGCTCCTTTTTGTCCCCAAAATAGGAGTCTAATGTTGGATTGCTTTGCTTGGTTTACTTCCTTTGCCTGATCATTTTGCCACTAAATTACTCGACTTTTGGACTTTTTGCCACAGTAGGACTCTGCCACCAGACAGAGGAGGTTCATTCCAAACACTGGGGTTTTCTCATCTTCCTTAGGTATTAGTTGGGTGCCCTCTCTGAAGCCTCCACACACTCTGGCAAGCTGGTCACACACCCCAGTATCTCTACCCTAGACCGCAATCCAGATACAAGCAGGTTAAAGCAAGAGCAATTACTTTACAATTACAAAAAGGTGCTTTTATATAACACTTTAAAGTTTGCAAAGCCCTTCACATATTTTATCTTATTTAGTCCTCATAAAAGTCCTGAAATATAGGTGCTAATATTGCCCCCATTTTTTAGATGAGGAAACTGAAGCATTGAAGGTTAAATTTCTTGCTCAGTATTATAAGGTATTAAGTGACTAAGGAAGGATTCAAACTCAGGTCTTCCTGATTCTAAGTCCAACACTCTACATTAGAAAGAATGAATGAAATTAAGCAAATGGTCTTCCTCATTCTATGAATTATCTGGGGTGAGAATTTTTCCCTTTTTTTTAGCTAGTTGATGAAACCAGCATAAGAGGCAACAGAATCACAAATGAATAAACTGCAAAGCTAGTAATTAGTTAATTGTAAGCTTTAACAAACTTAGTGACAACCTTTGAAATATTTTAATACTGTTATTGTGTCTCAAAGGTCTTCTCTCCAGGCTAAGACATGCTTGTCAAAACTGAGTTTCTATAGACACGGGCCACAGATCTGTGCCTCAAGTGTACTAGGATTCATAGACCCAACGGGCAAGGTCCAAAGCAAACAAGGGCTCAGCAGCTCATCACAAGTTAATAGCCTTCTTGTTGCACTAAGCAGTTGTTCCTTAGAGAGTGGAGTGTTTTAAAGCAGTGCAAGGAGATAACACTATTAGTAGCCATCTCTAGCAGCTTCGGGAAGTCATTTTCCCCTCCGACTGAATGTAATCCGATATTAAGAAGGATATCTGGAGAAGGTAAGAGAGAGGTTCCATGCCCTGTTCTGGAGTTCAGAAATTACAATGTAGTTGAAATGTAGTTTGTTACAATGTAGTTTGGCTCCTCTGATGCCAAATTCAGTACTTTTTTTGGCTGTACTCAATGCTTTGGGCAGCTATGGGCATAACCTTCATGCTGGAACAGAGCTAGCAACCCAAAGCCCTAAAGATTCCATGACCTTCATAGTAACTAAACCAAAAGAATAATGTTTTTCCCTTGTAATATGATTGCTATGTTATATCTGTGAAAATATTTGAATTCAGAATCTTTTAAAAGTGTATGTTGAAAACTAAAAATTAATCATTTAAAATATATTAGAAAACTATTGACAGATATCAGAGAATGTGAATAATTTGGTATGTGTTAAGGAATAAACATTTCATCAGTATTAATATGTTCTTAACTAATATGTTTACTGTAAATGAAAACATAATTGGAATTTGCCTTCAGTGTTTTGCCCTTTAGTTATCTCTCACTAATATTTAATCTCCCTTTATCCAATGACTCCTTCTCTGATGCCTGTAAACACAGTCAGATCTATCCTTAAAAAACCTTCCCTTAACTTTGCCATTTATTGTCCTCTATTTCCTCCTTTCTCCCTTCCCTTCCCTCCCCCTCTGTCAAACAGTCAAACTCATAGAAATGCTATCTAAACTCATTGGCTCCACATCCTCATGTCATTTCTCAGACCCTAGCAGTGCAATCTCAAGCCAAAATCTCAAGCCATTCATTTGACTGAAACTAATCTTTCTAAAGTTATGAGTGACCTCTCAATTGCTAAATCCATTGATTTCTTCTTAGTTCTCATTCTTCTCAGCCTTGATGCAGGAGCCCCTCTGCCAGGATACTCTCTCCACTTTGGGTTCTCAAGACACATAAATCTGATGGTTTCCAACCTTCCTGTCTTCCTGCCCTCTCTCGCCCTCCTTGTTTAGATCGTTAGCCATGCATTATTGTTCTGTTGGGCTTCATCCTAGACCAGATTGTCTTTCTGTACTCTCTAGGTCATCTCTTCAGCTCCAGTTTGTTCATTTATTATCTCTATGATGAAAAAATCTATGCTATGTAATTGTCTTGCTTAATTCCAAATATACATATTCAGCCCTTACCTCTATGCTGAGCTCCGGTTCCATAATGGCATATGCTTGTTAGACATCTCTACCTGCAGGTCCCCAAGGTGTATCAAATTGAACATAGCCAAAACAGAACTCATTTGTTTTTACCCTAAACCCATCCCTTCTTCTGTCTCTATTGAAAGTGTGATCTTCCTTGCAATTACCCAGACTTGCAAGATCAAAGTTATTCTCTTTACTTTTCCTTAGCTCATCATATACAATGAGTTGCCAAATCTTGTTGATTCTACTTCCATAGCTGTCCCCTTTCCTCCACTCACTTAGCTACCTCTCTAATTCAAATTCTCATTACCCCTCACCTGGGTTATTATAGTAACCTCCTAGTTTCCCTGCCTCTTCTCTC
This sequence comes from Petaurus breviceps papuanus, assembly GCF_028583685.1. NCBI lineage: Eukaryota > Metazoa > Chordata > Mammalia > Diprotodontia > Petauridae > Petaurus > Petaurus breviceps. Next base: position 3,494,172 of record NW_027185793.1, read on the forward strand.
TTCCTTCTCTAATACATCTTCCACACAGATGCCAAATTAATATTCTTAAAATATAGGGAATATCTGACAATCTCATCCCCCTTCTCAAGAAACTTAAGTGGTTCCATATCGTCCCCAAAGACAAAAAGACAGACTCCTCAACTTGACATTTAAGGCCTTTCACAATCTAGTTCTTTCTGGACTTATTTAAGATTACTAGAAAGGTGTCTAGCTTTCCAAATAAACTGACCTTCTAAGTATTTTCCAAATGCAGCATTCTATTTTCTTTTTTTTTAAAGCCATTGGGGTTAAGTAACTTGCTCAAGGTTACACGGCCAGTTATTTCTGAGTGTAGTGGTAAGTATATCTCAGCCCGGATTCAATCCCAGGTTATGCTGACTCTGGGGCCGGTGCTCTTGCTCATTGTGCTACCTGGCCACCCCTGCGGCATTCTATTTTCTAACTCTGTGCCTTTCTTGAGAGATTCCCCATGCCCAGAATATTTCATTCTTCAGCTTCACTTCTTGGAATTCCAAACTTCCATAAAGTGTCAGCTCAGGTCTCACCTTCTATATAAGATGTTAAGTGTTCTCCCTTCAATCTAAGGTTACTTTGTAAACAACTTGTTATTCAGTCGTTTCCATCGTGTCTGATTCTCTGTGACCCCATTTGGGGTTTTGTTGGCAGAGATGTTGGAGTGCTTGGACATTTCCTTCTCCGCCTCATTTTACAGATCAGGAAACTGAAGCAAACAAGGTTAAGTGACTTTCCCAGGTCATATAGTTCATAGATGTCCGAATCAGGATTTGAACTCAGTTCTACCTGACGCCAGGACTGGTGCTCTAGCCACTGTGCCACTGTGATATGTTGTATTCCTCCAGGAGAATGTGAGCTCCTTATAGTCAGAAGCTGTTTCATTTTTGTCTTTGGATCCCCAGAACATAACTTTACATATAGCAGGCAATTAATGAAAGCTTATTGATGACAACATTTTTTCAGGTATGAATCCCTTTAGCAGTCTGGTAAAGCCTATAGATTTCTGGCTACTCAGAATGATGTTTTTAAATAATTGAAGGAATGTTAGTGAAAATAGAGATGTCATTTCTCCCCTTCCTAGACCACTGAAATCTATCCACAGACCCACTTGGAGATCTTTGAACTACAAGTTAAGAACTATTAATATAGAAACAATAAAGAATCATTGAAGCTTCTTGAACTAGAGAGTAACATGGTCCAACCCATGCCTCAGGAATATCAATTTGGCAGCCATGTGGAGGATGAAATGGAAAGAGGAAAGATTTCAAAGTGACCTATTTGGAGGCAATTGCCATAGTCCAACTGAGAGGTGATGAAATAAATGTCCTTCTGACCTTTACCCTCCTGGCCATCCTGTGAAGTAGGTAGTACATGTATTATTTATTATCCACATTTTGCAGATGAAGAAATTGAGTCTCAGAGAGGTCAAGTGACTTATCCAAGGTTGTATTTGAGCTATGTTTCTCAGAACAGTATCATATTGTTGGGCTGGGGTGGGGGAGGGAATGAGAACATGAGCACTTTATGGCACAAAAGGAGAAATGAAATAATCCACTGATGGGGTGGCTAGGTGGCACAGTGAATAGAGCACCAGCCCTGGAGTCAGGAGAACCTGAGTTCAAATCTGGCCTCAGACCCTTGACACACTTACTAGCCATGTGACTTTAGGCAAGTCACTTAACCCCAATTGCCCTCCAAAAAGCTTAAAAAAAAAAAAGAAAGAATCCACTGAAACATTGGATTACAAATGACCACACCAGAAATAGCTTAGCAGTATGACAGTGGCAATTTGTAAAGATTCAAGTACCGTATTACATCACAGCGAGTTCTGTGAGTTTAAGTAGGGTGACTATTTCACTTCAGCGCCTTCTGTCTTAGATGCAAAGCTGAATTACAGATCAACTTCCAAATTAAATTTAGATCAGTGTTTCTAGAATCTTCCCTTTCTGGGGAAAGGCAAAACACTTGGACTCAAAATGAAAATCAGTAACCAATGAGCACTTAAATCCCCTCATATTACCTGCTGCCAATACAAACACAAGGATTGATCCTCTGGGATCTTTAGGGTTAATATGTGGGGGTGCAGGAAGGGGGAGGTAGGTTCATTAATTAGATATGTGAGCTTAAAGTGGGTGGTTCTTTAGTACTTCAAGAGATCTGTGATCTTGGGGGGGTGGGAGGAGGTCCTTTCCTTCATCTGTTTAAAGCACCATCCCTTCATTTCCTCTCATCCTAAGTGATCTAATTCAGACTCTCTGATTTGAAGATACTTTGTTCTCTAAATTCCTATTGCCATGCACCAGGAAAGAAGGTCTTTGTGGCTATGCCTTGAACAGGAGAACTTTCTACTGGCATTTGAAGTATGTCATCTTATGTCCTCAAAAGGAAATTGTATAACATCCCCAAAACTTTGACTAAATGACTTGTCTTTGACAAGCTCTCACTTTGAAATGATTTTTTTAACCAGCTATGATTTCATCAATATTGGGAGATCATACTAAGGAACTTGCTCCATAAATCTGGTTTGGCATTTTCTCCCCAAATTATAGTCTTAGAGACTTGCCTGGGGCCATTCTGTGTCAATAGTAGTTTCCCTAGAAAGTTCCCTATAATAGTAAAATCATAGATTCACGTACTCCCCCATTCAAATAAGAGCAATATTATCATAACAATCTCCATCTGATATTTTTGCAGTTGCCTTCCACTTCCCCTAGAAAGTGAGTATAATTTCACGTCTGATATAGATTTGGTCTACCGAGCCTACCTACTTACACATTTGAATTAAAACTTATTTGATCTTTCTGTTGTCAATAGGGATGACTTCCTAAAGGATCTTTCCTTTCGATATCAATAATCTTTCTGTCGAATCCATGATACATCTTCTATAAGAAAACTATCACATTAAAGAATTGTTATATCCATTCCAAGTCAAATTTTAGACAAGAAGGTACAAATATTACGTTACCTTACAAATCCTCATTTCTTATAAAGAAAATTTTCCTTATCATAAGAAATTGTTAGACAATATGAGTTTTACTCCTGTGTCACAGATACCTGAAATGAATTGTATTGGGCAAATTAACAGAAATAGTATATACAAATTTTACTTCAAATACACTTCTTTCAGTGTTATTCCTCTTGTGACAATTCAATAATTTTTGGTGAGGCAATGTGATACAGTAAGTAGAGAGATCAGGACTTGGATGGAGCCTGGAAGAGTCCATGGGCAAATCACATGACTTCTCAGTTCCCTAAGCTACTCTTTATGAATATAATTACTGCAGATGAGTTGTTTGTTTATGTCAGAGTTTTCACACAGGGAGTTCCTTACACTGCTGAAATTTTAGGGCTAGCTGGTCACCCAAAAAAAAAAATTTACCTTTGGATGAAATAATTCTCCCATAGTTTGAATTCAATTCAGTAAGCATTTGTTAAGTACCTACAATCTACAAAGCACTGCATGAAGCCTGAAGATAGAGAAAAAAATAAAACAGTCGCTTCCCTCAAGTAGCTTATATTTCGAGAAAAGGATATAATATACATGTAATACATAAATTTGAAGTATATACAAAGTAATACAAAAAGAGGGGAGAGAATGCTAATAATTGGGAGGATGATTGAAAGTAGGAAGTGGCCCCAGAGCTAGACTTTTGTAGGAAGGTAGGGATCCCATGAGCTGGGGAAATAACAGTTCATTCAAAATACAAATGCAAAAGTATAGAGGTGGGAGATATGTCATGTGAAGGAAAGAACCCAAAAACAGACATATGAAGAAGAATTCAATGAAATGACTGGACACCTAGATGGAAGTCATGTGATATAGAACTTTAAATGCCAGCATAAATGTTATATTTTATCCCAAAGACATTATAGAGCCATTGAAAGATTTTTTTTATCTGACAAGGTCAGGTTTGTGACTTAGGAATATCAATTTGGAAGCTGTGTGCATTGTACAGGGAAGAAATTTTAAAATAAGGAAACCAATTAGGGAGCTATTTCAATATTTTAAACAGGAGATGATAAGAACCTATAGTAGTGGCTATGCAAAGACAGAGAACGGTACAGAATGTGAGAAATATTTTGGAGGCAGAATCAACAAAACTTAATCATAGGTAATGTGGAGTAAGGGAGAGGAAAAAATAAAGGAGTACTCCATAGTTACAGATCTGGGTAACCAGAAGAATAATTTCTTTTTTTTTTTAATTTTTTTTTAAAGCAATCGGGGTTAAGTAACTTGCTCAGGGTTACATGGCCAGTTATTTCTGGGTGTGGTGCTGAGTATATGAGCCCGGATTTGATCCAGGTCATCCCGACACTGGAGCCGGTGCTCTTTACTCGCTGAGCCACCTGGCTGCCCCTAGAATAATTTCTTTATGCAATCTCATCAGTTTCTTTCTTAAAGAATGATACTGAAAAATCATGATAGATAAAGAGAACCCCCTTCTTTAATTTTAAATATCTATGATAAATTCTAATAACTAAATAATTAAGGAATTAAGAGCCATTCCTAAATGTTCAGGTGGTCAAAGGATAGGAATAGTTTTCAAAAGAAGAAATCCAAACTACCAATATGGAAAAAATATTCATAATATTAGTGAAAAGAGAATTCAATTGAAATCTCAAGATTTCACCTCACACTCATACAGTTGGCAGAAATGATGGGAATAAGCAGATTTTAGGCAATGGGAAGAAAAGTACAGTAATGCTTTTACTGGGAGAACTATGACTTGTTCCCAACCATTCTAGAAAACAATTTGGAATTATTCAAGAAATATCTTCATATCCTTTGATCCCTCAATCCCACTCTGAGTATATGCCTCAAAGAGATTACAAAGAAAGAAAAGTTCAGCATGCACCATAATATTAAGAGAAGCTAGAGGCAACATGGTGAAAGACCTAGCTCCTGTTTCTGACATATACTGGCTGTATGACCCCAGGAAAGTCCCTTAATGTATCAATTCTCTAGGCAATCAATTAAAACTATTAGTTGCAGAAGACTTTCAGATTTGTAATGGAGTTTCCCCCACAACAAATTCCCCATACCAATGCCTACAGGTCTAAACCAAAACCAAAAATTCATAGCAGCACTTTTCAAGTATCAAAAACCTAGAAAAAAAAACGAGTTCCCATTTATTGAGGTGTAGCTGAGAAAAATGTGAAATGTTAATATAATGGAATATAACTGAGTCATAAATGAGATTAAATGAGTCATAAGAAATGAGAAATTTAGTGACTTCAGAGAAACAAAGCAAGATTTCTGTAGACTGATGTAGAATGAAGAAATCAGAACCAAAAGGATAATACATACTGTGACTACAATGGTGTAAATGAAAACAACAATAAAGCCCGCTCATCTCAGAATAAATGTAATTGTTCAACCAGGCTGGATGAAGGAAACACTTTCCTCTTCTCAGAAAGGTGGGAAACTACAGTTTGAGATATTGGATATTTTATAAAAATCAATCATTTTGTCAGTTAATTTTGTTTAATTATTTTTATTTGTTATGACTAGTGTAAAAAAAAAA
>NW_027185793.1:3499721-3517883 GCF_028583685.1 Petaurus breviceps papuanus
TCTTGGGACTGACTTGGAGATGGGGGGGAGGGGGAAAAGAGTGGGGGGAAGGTCCTGAGAAAGGAGTAAACTTGGCTTAGGCTAATGGTTTATAAGTGAAACGTCTACCTTCTCAAGAAGTGTACATCCACCACTTTAGTCTGCTTACTATATGGCTTCCATGTCACTTAGGATTAATGGCTCAGATTAATAAAGTTCAATATTTTTTTCTGCTATCGAGAAACTTATAAAAATCATTAATAAATCAAAACTTATTGAGATTATCTTGTTTTGTTCAATTGCCCAGTTAGGAAAAAGCCTGGCACTTTGGACCCAGATTCTAACCTTTGTCCTTTTTTTTTTTTAAATCTCTGTATACCATGAGTTGGTCACTGTTTTTTTTTTTTTTTTTTTTTTTTTTTTTGCAGTCCTCCACCTCACAAGTAAAGACATAACCAAAATTCAATAGTTAGGACTTTTTATCACAAATAAAGACATACCCAAAACAAAGAAGTTAGGATTGTTCTCTACTGTGAATTAGCTTTAAATTACTAATTAAACTAGGAATTGTTTTTAAAACAGAAATCTCTGCTATCCAGGGCAGACAAAGAGAGGCAAAAATGCATACCATCATCCTTCCCAGTCCTCTGGAGAGATTTAATTCAGCCACCTTTAAGCCATTCCAGCCATACATCTCATTGGAATCCTGGCAAGTGGAGACTGTAGTTGATGAAGTCACTGTCTCAAATGCCAATTCTAGTCCTTCAGTCTTACTTTCATTCCCTCTCTGTGCTATCCTCCACTTCACTCAGTTCAGGTCAAGCCTTTAGCATCTCTCTTTCCCCAAAAAAGAAAAGGTAGTTCAAAGTCTCCACTCCTACTCCTGTGCCATGCTCAACTCAGAGGTGACAAAAGTCTCTGTCCTTCCTGGAATAGAAACAATGCTAGATTACAGTTCCCGGTTCACAGAGCTAATCGCTGCAGAGATGTGTCATCAGAAGCCTGTTGCACATTAATGGAAGTTAAAAATCATCATCATCATAATCATCTGAGATGTTAAAATTTCAGAAAAAATATCAAATATTCACTTAAATGTTAACATTCCCTAAATATATATTCAATACTTGCTAAGTATATATTCGAACTAACTTTTTATATTTTTTATATTGCTTCAAGTTAAATCTCCAACAAATTATTACATTTAAAAGCCTCTAATAATTTGACATAGACTTGGGATTTCACTGGCTTAAAGAACTCCAGCATAAGGAAGATCTCGTTTAGTGCAGGTCAGCACCATCTCTGCAACTTGGAGTCTTGGAGAGTTGCCTAGAAGATTGAGAGGTGAAGGGACTTGCCCTAAGTCAAATCTCCAGTATGTGTCAGAGGCAGGACTTGCACCCTGCTTTTCTTGGCTTTGCTGCCCTTTCTCCGTTCCCTATGCCATGCTGCCCCTAATAATTTGAAAGATTGAAAAAGGAAAGCAGTTGATCATGAAAAATTACTTTAGAGACATGTAAAACATTTCTTTTTTGAGAAAAATCCTGCCATTCTCATTTTTCCTACTTCACTGATAATGGAGACTTTTCAGGTGTGGCACTCAGTATCTCCTTTGCTTCCTTTGGCACATCTTTTATAATGCAATAAGCCACTGCTTTTGTAGTGATTTTTAGTTCAGTAGAAGATAATTTCACCATGCTACCTTCTTTCTGTATTCCTCTCTATGACTGCCTAGCATTTTCTTCCCTTCTCAGGACGATATTGGACTATATTGGTTATTGCAATGGTCCCTCATCCCAAGTCCCATAAAGTGTTAATGTTCTTCCTGATTTTGTGATTTAACACATTTCTCCATTTGGGTTTCATGCTCACAGATTAATCATTGCATTTGTCTGAAATAAATTATTGCTGTGAGCTGACATAACTGAAAATCTTTTTAATATGATTACTATATTTAATTTTTTACCCTCTAATACTGCTTACAGAAGTAGAATTTTAAAATCCTCATTCAAATCTGTATTAAAGAAAAGATCTCTAAGTATACAAGTGCCAAAATTATAATTCAGCAGAGCACCTCATTTTTTGCTATCTCACTTCAAAAGGAGTCATTGTCCAAGTTAGCATAATTCTGAATGAATTTTTCTGTAATAAAGAAATAAATATGTGGTTCTGCCTATTATAGTTTCTCAATAGAAAAAAATTCTTAATTGTATATTTATATAAATATACTATTTATATTTGTAGCTACTTTAGTACTGCAGCATTGTGGTATATATGGGGGGAGGGGGAATAGCCAGACTAGTCCTAGGCTTCTTAGCCCTACCTTTTAGGGATGAATTTGAATTATGTATTAATTTGCCCAAAGTAATATCTATTGATAATTACCTAGTCAAAACCAGAACCTAAGTAGGTCTCCTGATTCCCAGTCCTCTGTTCCTTCCATTACACAACAATAATATGTCACAGTCAGGACTTAAAAAGCATAGTTTTTCTTTTCCATAATTGGTGTTTTCACCTCTATCCAACAGTTCAGGTAATTTCAGTTACAGTTATGGTCATTATTTTGTTTACAACTAAGGAAATTAACCTGAATATCATGTGCACATCTATACTTTTTTACATTACAAAAGTTCGGACTTGAAGTTGCCAAATAAACATTACACAAGAGATTGTGCCCAAGCTCTGCCTTTAGACTTAATGAATCTATATATCATAATATTATTCATAAAGGGTTTTTTCCCCATTCGTTAATTTGAAAGGGTTGCTTGGATGTTTTGTTTTCTGTTTTTGTAAAGAAGTTCAGTAGTTCACTGAGCTGGAACTGTTTAATCCTTTTTTTTTCCTCACCTCTCCCTCATTCTGTTTCTGACTCATTATATTCCCACCAGCCATTCTTTTATAGCACAGTTTTCCATAGGGTATTTTAGAGAGGGGACAAAAACAAGGCTGTTAAGATGCATTTCCTAAAATGATATTTGTCACTATGAAGATATGTCTAGTGAACAGTTGACTATATTGAGGATGCCCATCATAAGTGGCCGATATTCATGGAAGAGGTAATTACACCGGACAGGTATCAGATTCAAATAGTAAGAAATGGAATTACTTTTCTTTTTGTGTGTTTACAGAGCTTTCTGTGGCAGAATTCATTTCCTGTCAATCTCAAAGGAACCCCAAATTAGCCTAAAGAAACTAAACCCCCTTTTGGGACAGAATTATTGTTTGCTGGAACTATCTGTTTGTCTTTTTCCGCTTCCATGACTGGTGTCATTATTGTTGGTATAGTGTATATGCTACATGACACCAGAGGAAATGTCAGCATTGATATTTTTCCAAGTAATAAACAGTGAATTCTCAAACCTTTTTTTTAAAGTGTAGGCTTGATAGAAAATTATGAACATTAATTTTAAAATATTCTCTTGACTTTAATATGTAAAACTTCCATGAAGAGTTCAAATATTGAATTATCTCAAACACTTAATGTGATAATATTATATACTTTTTTTTGAGGTAAGAAGGCAAGACAATTGGGGTCAAGTTACTTGCCCAAGGTCACACAGCTAGCAAGTGTGTCAAATATCTGAGGCCGAATTTGAACTCAGGTCCTCCTGACTCCAGGGCCAGTTCTCTATTCACTTTACTTTTTTATAGTATTATATAGAAATATTTTATATTATAGTCCATATGGTTTGAAGAAGCCCTTCAGACCAGGAAATAATTGCCCATTTTTAAAGTCCCAAATTATAATGTGCTTGCTGTCCCCTCTATCCCAAGAAAAAATTTATTTTAATCTCTTGAACATTGGCTGAACAGAATAGCCCATTTGGGCATAAATTCATGAGATAGATTTGCTAATAATATTTCATGTCATACATGCTGCCATAGGATCACAGGATTTGAGAGCTGCAAGAGATTATAGCAGTCCTTTAGTTGAATCACCTCATTTCACAGATTAGGAAAAATGATTAGAATAGCTAATTAAGTGACTTACTCAAGGTTGTATAGGCACTTGTTTCACAGCCAAGATTCGATATTTGTACTGAGGATCCTTGATGCCAAATTCATTGCTCCTACAACCACTTTCACTTTCTCTATTATAGAAGCATTTGATTGTGTTGCCTTGTCAAGTGCCAAGAAAAATCCTTTAGTGTATTTAAGGTTGTAATTCTATATACGTTCTAATGAACCTGACCAAGATTTAAGTAGAGAGCTAGAAGAGTGAACAAGGTTATAGGCCCCAGGATAAAATTTTAAAAACTTATTTTATTGAATTATTAATTGGATTTGGTATCTATGTTGAAAAGTTCTGGAATAGACTAACTTAAGACATTTGCTATGAAAAAAATCACCTTGATGCTTCTGTGATTTTATAACAAATAGAAGGACTGAAAAGAATAAAAGAAATGGAAAAGAGGAAAGTCAATGGCTTAACAACTTGGTATGTCATATCTGTGGTATCTCAGGGCTATCCATGGAGTAGCTGCAAACTATTCTTCTTCACGATTAGGTGGAAAGAAGTCATTATATATAAACTTTTGATATTAATGCGGTGATGTGTTTTTGATGTAAAGCTATAAAATATTATTGCTACATTATTACCTTTAATCTAGTGCTGGCAGATTTTTCTTGATTCATGTTTCTTGCATTAAGAATAAAATTTATGTGAACAGCTGATTTGGTGTACCTACTAATTCATGTTCTCCACCCCCCCCCACTTTCTTCCTCCTCCTCTCTATCATTCTTCTTTCCCCAACAGAGGCACATCCAGTGATGAAATGTGTAATTTATACATTATGTATTACATGGAAGCAAAGCATGCAGTCTCTTTTATGACCTGTACACAGAATGTAGATCCAGCGATGTTCCAAACCATACCACCAGAGGCTAATATTCCCATACCAGTAAAATCTGATATGGTAATGATGCATGGACATCACAAAGGTAAAATTTACTTTGAGGCTAAATGTAATATTATCCTATCTCCATTGTGATTATTTATTTTGGGGGAGTTTACTGACCAGTGATTTTATCACTTAAGGGAATTTCTAATGTATAAACTCTCTCCATTCATGTAGATCAACAACTCACCTATAACTTATATTCTTAAAACATTGCCTGGATTAAGAGCCTTTCCCATGGTTACACAACTAGTATATGCCAGAGGCAAAAATCGAACCCAGGTCCTTTTGACTACAAAATATTAACCTTATCTAGTATGCCATGTAGACTTCCATGTGTTTTTGTCCTGTGATATCATTTTAGATTCATCATGTTATTATATTAATCATACTGAATTTGGACCTCTCTGAGCTTTTGCCTATTTCATCAAAGTTTATTTTAGCCTTTCCCTCATAGATCAGAATTATTTTCTAAAGTTTTGACAGATAAAATGATACTATTTCCATCAAACATACCCTAATTTGTCAATTGTAATTTGGAAAGAATCCACCGATTACCTCCTGAAAAAGATCCCAAAAAGAAAACTCCTAGGAATATTATAGCCAGGTTCCGGAATTCCCAGATCAAGGAGAGAATATTACAAGCAGCCAGGAAGAAACAATTTGAATATTGTGAAAACACAATCAGGATAACCCAGGATCTGGCAGCTTCTACACTGAGGGATCGAAGGGCTTGGAATATGATATTCCGGAGATCAAAGGAGCTGGGATTAAAACCAAGAATCACCTACCCAGCAAAACTGAGTATCATGCTTCAGGGGAAAATATGGTAATTCAGTGGAATAGAGGACTTTCAAGCATTCTTGCTGAAAAAAACCAGAATTGAATAGAAAATTTGACATTCAGATACAAGAAGCAAGAGAAGCATGAGAAGGTAAACAGGGAAAAGAAATCATAAGGAACTTATCAAAGTGGAACTATTAACATTCCTACATAGAAAAAAATAATTGTAACTTATGAAACTTTTCTCAGTAGTTGAAGGGAATAGAAATATATATATATGTATGTATATGTGTGTGTGTCTATATATGTGGGTATATGGGCATAGGAATACATATGTGAATGTGTGTATATATGTTTACAGGTATACATAGATAGAGGGCACAAGATAGATTTAACAGGAAGGGATGATACTTAAAAGGTGAAATTAAGAGGTCAAAGAGGAATATAATGAGAGGAGATGGGGAGACTCCCCATCTCATATAGAAGAGGCAAGGGAAAATGGTTACAATGGAGAGGAAGAATAGGAAGGCAAAAGGGAATGGGTCAACCTTATTCCCATTGAATTTGGCTTGAGGAGGGAATGAAATACACACTAAATAGGGTATCTCACCCTCCAGGAGAGTGGGGGGGGAGGGGATGAGAGGGGGAATGATGGAAGGGAGGGCAGGCTGAGGGGGAGGGAAGTTAGGAGCACCCACTTTTGAAAAGGGACGAGATCAAAGTAGAGAATAGTACAAGTGGGAGGTGGGATAGGAGGGAGGGAAATATAGTCAGTCTTTTACAATATATCTACTATGTTATTGTTTTGCATTAGACACACATGTACAACCTATACCAAACTGCTTATCTTCCCAGTAAGGGTGGGCGTCAAGGGAGGAAGGGAATGAATCTGGAATTCAAAGTTTTAAAATCAAATATATATATACATATATATATATATACTATTATTAATACTATTTTACATGTAATTGGGAAATAAGATATACAGGCACTGGGGCATAGAGATCCACTGGAAAAGTCGAAAGAGGTATGGGAGAAAATATGGGAGAGAGCAGATTGGAGGAGGGAATATCCTGTGGGACTGCTATTTTGGGGTGGTGGGTAGGGGAAAAACGGGGAGAAAATTTATAACTCAAAATCTGGTGGAAATGAATGATATAAATCAGTAGTTAATAAAGCATTTGAAAAAATTGAATGATTGAGTAAATATATATATTAATTTTGTAGTATTGATATAGATGAGGCCAGTTGTTCTAGTTGCCAAGTGAATGATCGAAGGAATGATAAAATCTTTTAGTTCATTTTAATCTCCTAGCCTTTAGCGTGAATTAATGAACATATACCAGGCATATACTTGTTTCTGGTGTTTTTGAATTTCATATAGCACTGGATAAGGTTTTCATTTGATGACACACCTATAAGAAGTTCTTTTAGGGTGCTATAAATGTTAAATATATATGATAATGTTTTATAATATATATGTATACACATATTATATCCAAGATTATCCTTACATTGTTTAATACTTTGCAGGAACAGAGAATAAAGACCATTCTCCTTTACTACAGCAGCCAAAACGAGAAGAGGAAGAAGTATTAGATCAGGGTATGTATGTTTTGTTTTCATTTTGTTTTCCAATGAACACACCAAAAGATAATCACATTCCAAAAGTTGTTTGCTGTTGTTCTCTACTGAATGTTGCTGTGGGTTTTTTTTTTTACAATGCAAAAATCATAAAGAATTGGTTAATTATTATACTTTTTCTTTGTTGGAAAATTTCACAATTTTAACTTAGTCCTTTTCTTTATTTCTAAAAATTCGTTTCATATTAGAATAGAGATTGATTTATGGCAACTGCCAAAAAAATGCAAATGTGGTCTTTGGAGACAAATTGTTTTTAAAATATCATGATTTCTAAAGTTTTTCATTTCTTTGTATTTTATCTGTGTGTTTTCATGATATATGAGTGAAGTATATGACAAAGAAAATTTGCATTTGAAGCTATGTATTTTACTCCCTAAGTCAGGGGAAAACAGGAATGTTTCTGTTTTTGAACTTGCATTTGTTGTTGTTGTGCAGTCTTTTTTCAGTCATGTCCAACTTTTTGTGACCCTATTTAAGGTTTTCTTGGCAAAGATACTGGAGTGACTTGCCATTTCCCTTTTCTAGTTCATTTTACAGATTAGGAAACAGGCAAACAGGGTTAAGTGACTTGCTCAAGGTCCCACAGCTTGTCTGAAACCAGATGTGAGCTGAGGAAGAAGAGTCTTCCTGAGTCTAGACCCAGTAGTCTATCCCTTGCTGTGTTTTAGTACTATGCTACTAGATGATAAGTGAAGGAGAAGATACCATTTTAACTCTATTTGGCTTGAGTTGAAATTTTTCAAATCTGTGTTCTCTATATGTGTCCTTTATATGTGGAGGCACTGAAAGATGACTCTCATTAATCTATTTTGATGAAGGGTTTTTTGATTTGAGGAACCATTTCTCTCTGGGAGATATTGCTTCCTGTTAGGTGTTTGGAATATGGAGATAATACTGTGGCATCAGGTCTGCGGGTAGATACAGTAGTGGAACTAGATACAGTATCTTTTGACCTAATAGTTTAATTGGACCCGATAGTTTAATTACAATTCAGATGTACTGCTATGGACATTTTATACTGTGTACTATGTACAAGTTTTACACTGTGGCTCAGTATTGCCCCCTTATCTGTTGCAGAAAGACAATAGTCTCAGCCAATGGAGTTTAAAGTAGCTCCAGTTGAAGTATCTGAGCCTATCACTGGGTGACATTCAGAGCCGACAAATACCTAAGATTATTTCATAACCTAAGAACATTGGCAAGTTTCTTCACCCTCTTCGTGGCACCCTCACCTGCACAGCCTTTTCCCCTGGCTTCTGGGCTCAATCTAGTATAAGAAATTAAATGGAATATTAATCAAAATATTAAAATATGAAGCCATCTAGAGCCTCCACCCTTCAGGGACTCTGAAGTGACTTTCCAAAAGTGATTCTGATCCAGATCCTTAATATGTTATTTTATATAGAATAAACATACATAGGCCAAACACTTCCAGGCAGAGATGGTCACCACCAACTCCTTTTACCAATCAGATCAATAGGTTTTGAAAATAATATCTCAGCTACACATACTTGCAGCTCCTGAAAAGGAATAGTGAAGTCATATTAATAAATACTATTAATTTCCTAATTAATTAATTTTCATATTAATTTCAAAATCATGAACTATAAAGGGAAAGCTGGAAAGAGAGTCATAATACCTACCAGCACTCATTTGCTTTTGACTGATGCTGATCATGGTGTCTATTTCTATCTATGATGTCCCTAGTCATCCTGGCTACTACTATCTGTGTTCAGGATGTCTAAATGAAAAAGAAAAAAGAAAGAAAGTGAATAAAGCAAATATTACCTCTTGTCCTGTCATGCAGCAACTTGACAGAGGCATCTTTCACAACCTTAGGACTATTGTACTTCCTTTGCCTTCTCCCTTACAGAGAAGTTAGAGGTAAACTCATTTCTGGTGGAAAATCTCAAAACTACTTTTAGCCACCACTGAATTTTTGGAAAATTCCAGGGGAGCAACAAGTAAAGAAAAACCCTTCCAGGCTACATAAGATTTCTAATTCTTCTAACACAATAAACTGGTATTTGAATTATTTAGTGTTTTGTGTTAGTTTTAAGTCAGATATAGGTTTGCAAATGGATGAGCATTAAGAAAGTCAGAGGAACTAACTCTTCTTTAAACCCTTCACCATTTATTAAATACCGCTCAAACCTTTCTTCATCCTACCTTTATACAGGTTCATCCCATGCTTTGTTTGTCCTCTATTCTAACCTCTACCTCTCAGACCTCCTATCTCACTTCAAAGCTCAGCTTTAGTAGCAATTTCTTTAAGGGACCTTTCTGGATTCTATTAGTTGTTAATGCCCTGCTTAAAATCCCTTAATTATTAGTGTCATGTAATTTACTTATTTGTGAACATATTTTATCACTACCCAGAAAAAAAGCATTCTTGTTGAAGACAATAAATTGTCTAGCTTTTTTTTCATCTCCCCAGCCCCTACCACACATTCTAGCATATAGTAGGTATTTAATAAATGCTTACTGATTAATTCCAGTGTTCTTCCTGTGATATTATATGACAGAGAGGCATGGACCAACACAGTCTCCAAATGACTGAAGCTAAAAATGATCAAAAGAAAACTGGAGAGGTTTATGACAGGTGTAAACAGTTTGTGACACGTGAGAAATTAGAAATTATCCAGAAGTGTTTTAAGATATTTTATCAGAGATATACTCATTGAATATCTATTTCTTAGAATTTTACAGCTGCACATGCACCCTTCCTTCTAGAGAATCTGCATCACTTGCTATAGAATATATGCATACCTACACATATTTATCTAGAATTGTATTAATAAGTGACTCATTTTTCTCCCATTAGGGTTTTTGTGTATTGGAAGATTATTTTCTTTCCCCTATAGAATACGAATTAGCATTCCTGTACATAATCCAATGGAATAAAATTAAAATTCCTCCATCAGGTTTTTTTTTTTCTTTTTTTTAGGGGGGGAGGGCAGGGCAATTGGGGTTAAGTGACTTGACCAAGGTCATATGACTAGGGTTACTTGTCTGAGGCCAGATTTCAACTCGGGTCCTCCTGACTGTAGGGCAGGTGCTTTATTCACTGTGGCACCTTAGCCACCCCCCTCCATCAGGTTTTTGATCCTTTTTCTGAAAGAACAATCAAATTATTCTTTTGGAACTAGTCAATCAATTTAAAAGACAAAACTCCCTGGGAAAATTCAAGCCCATATCAATTGGTAGTATCCATAAAGTGTTAGTAAGTGTCTATTTTGGTCCAAATTGCCCCATAAGGCTTGCCGTAAATTGGACCCTCCACATCTCTCCTTGTTAACCAACCATGTGTTAAATGAAAAAAATCCAATTTCATAACTCTCAGGGAATTACTGCATTTAAAGAACAGAAACTATAGCAGTTAAGTGTGAAAGTAACAGATAACATCTTGTTCCCCCCCCCATCATTGTCCTGGAATCCCTAAAAAGAAGGGAACATTGCTTCATGAACACCAGGCATAGGATTTTTCCTACAAAAAGGGGAATCTAAGAAGCCACGCTTGAGGGAGCTGTAATACTACCTCCACAACTAATATCCTATCATCCAAATATAAACAGATTAGGAGCCTAACAACATCCCACAACCATCTCCAGTCAGCTATGAAGAATTAAAGGTTATTTGATGAATTTTCCTTAGACAGGTAAGTCTTTTTCTTTTTTGGAGGAGGAAAGGCAAGGCAAATGGGGTTAAGTGACTTGCCCAAGGTTACACGGCTAGTAAATGTTAAGTGTCTGAGGCTGGATTTGAACTCAGGTCCTCCTGACTCCAATGCCAGTGCTCTATTCGCTGCATCACCCAGCCACCCCAACAAGTAAGTCTTGCATGGAGATTTCCTCTCCGCCTCTGTAGTGAAGATGCTGGGTTACCATATAATTAATTATTTGAAGAAACACGCCACCAAATGATGGAATTGAAATTAGTAATAGAAACTGACCAAGTCTCATTTTTAAATAGCTTGGACTCAGAGGTATATATCTTTCCAGTTACTACAGTAAGAGGTCCTGATTTATCACTTTAATATATATCAGTATATCTAAGACAATTATTCATCATGATCAAGAAAGGTTATTATAAGTCCTGCAAAAGATTCTACACTAGAAAAATTATCAGTATCATGATACATAGAAACAAAAACAATGCATATGTTTAAATCAACAGATGCAACAAAAAAAAACCCTTTGATTAAAATCTAAAATTAATTCAGAGTATTTGTCCTATAATCAACAACTCTCCACATGCAGTTGAGGCTAGTTTTCTCCTTTAAAGATAATGAAACCATTCTTCATACTTAACTCATCCAGGAAACTAAGGCTTATGCCGTTGTTGTAGCTTCCTGGTAGCTTAGGTACAAATGGCAGTTTAGGAGGAGATACTGACTCCTCAGACCTGACACCATCACAAATGGGTAGGCAGAGAAGCAGTGCTCAATTGAATCAATACAATATCACTGCATATACCTTCTATGCTATTGTTGAGTAAGCCTCCTTTTTGTCAGCTGTCAGATGGTCCACAAGAGTTGCATTTCATTCTAGTCCTGAATCTAAACCCCTGGGTCAAGCTTGGCCCAGGACACTCAAACCTTCCCAAATGGACTGTGATTCTGTAGACCTAGATACTTCCCCTAATGACAGAGATTTCATTCCATCCTTGCCTAACTTTCCTGTACAGCTCTTGCCCAAGAGTTTGCCATAGAGGGTTTGCCCATTTTTCTGGAAGTTTTCCTTGTCTTCACACAACACCAAAATTCTAATAGTGGAGCTCTGAGGCTGTCAATTTTTCATCCTTTACTCTCATCATGTGATTAGCCCTACTTTTTCTATCATACATTTCCCTGAAAGCAAATTTTATTTCAATTCTTCTAATTGCCTCATTATTAGATGTAATGTTAACATGTAACATATTACAAGTACATATTACAACCTGCTCACACTAACCCCTGTATGTATATTAATTTTCATTTCTTTAGAGACTATTGTGTTCCATGCCTCACAGCCGTAAAAAAAAAAAAAAACACTTGAAGAATATAGGTACTGCGATGGATCTTTCTTTCTAAGAAAAACTTGGAGTCATTTAAAAGAGCTTTGAAATGTCTTGAAAGCAGTCCAGACTGCTCTTTTTCACCTATTTAATTCTGAAGTGGACTTATTGTTCATTTGTATTATCTGGCCAAGATTTATATAGAGAGCTCTTAGGTTTCCCATCTTACTGTTTATTATAATTTGGGAAATAGACATTCTTCATCCTCTTGGTCAAACTCTGAATAGTTTCAAATCTTTTATAATAAACTGTTATTTTCTAGGATTTTATGAAACTAAAACAATAGATGGAGGACTTCCACCTCTACAATAAATCCTTCTTCACTAGATCTATACGGAATTTCTTTCATTATGGTATTGAATACTTTTTAATGAAATTATATCTCCATACTTTGTGCCTTAATTGAATTAATGATCTGATAATCATTTAAGAAAGTTGTTTCTGTTGTTATATCTTTTAAGGAAACTTAAATAATTTTGACATATGAATGAGAGACTTCTTATTGGATAAGACCTTTTAAAGTGGTATGTCATCCTACTGAATCAAAAGCCTTTTCATATTCACCTTAGATCAGCACAGTGAGACCTTGTGTTCTGCATATCTTTCACTAAATTGAAAGATGGTCTCATTGATTTTAGAATATCCCTTGCAAAAGTTGGCCTTCTCCTTATTAATACCTTCAGTGAGGATTCCCTTTATCCGCGTTTAGATGATACTCAGAGTTTTGATATAGATGAGAAAGTAAACATAAAGGTCAATAGTTGTTGATATTTCCCAGGTTGTCTTTTTGTTACTAAAAAGTTCCAAGATTTATTTCTATCTTTGGTACATCCCTTTATTGTCTTGTGAACCAGTTCCTCCCTTGATACTCTCACAACTTTGTTACCTCCAGCATAGGTTTCCTCTGACTGCTTTTACTATATTTCATCTTTCCAGTAGCTTTTCTACTTCCTCTTTGGCAGTCCAGGACTCTTAATGTTAGAGTCAAAGTGTGGTGACTCAATTATCCTTTAGGGCAAATATATTTTGTCATAACATTTTGTAGATATTTTTCATTTTTCTTCTGTTCTTGTCCTCCTTCCATTTCTTCCTTAAAAGCCTTTGGTTAGAACACTGGCCCTGGAGTCAGGAGGACCTGAGTTCAAATGCGGCCTCAGACACTTAAGTAGCTGTGTGACTTTGGGCAAGTCACTTAACCCCAATTGCCCCTCAAAAAAAAAAAAAGAAAGAAAGGGATCCCTGCTAGTTTCATGTTAACATAGAAAACTAAAAATTAACTTTAGGGGGCAGCTAGGTGGCGCAGTGAGTAAAGCGCAGGCCCAGAGTCAGGAGGACCTGAGCCTGGATCTGGCCTCAGACACTTAACACAAAAAAACTAGCCATGTCACCTTGGGCAAGTTACTTAACCCCAATTGCCCTCCAAAAGGCAAAAAAAAAAACAAACCTTTGGGATGACTCTTGGATCTCTTCTTCTCAAGCTTTATGTAATCCAGTTTTACTGATGATTCCCCCATTTCTGCTGTATGAGATAAATCTTATAATCATACACCATACTTCTTTATAACATTTTACTAAAGAATTTATATTCTAAACTAGTGACCATTTTGGCCACCATTCTTCTCTGCTTGGCAAGTAAGTCATGTGTGTGCTAAGGTCAGCTTTTTAGGCTTTTTGGTTTCCTCATCATAGTAACTGATAATTAAGTTTCTGTATAAAATTATTCTAAGTGCCATGAATTCTTTGTATGCTTTATATTTTTCTCACATTTCTTCTTTCTACTAATTTTGAGTCTTTCTCAAACAAGTCACTGATCTGACTGTTCACAAACATCTGATTCAGAGGTGAATACCATATCAAGAAAGTCTTTTTCTAGATGTTAAAATAAAATTAACTTCATTTTGTAATGTTATTTAGTGCTCACTGTGTCCAGCTTCCATTTTTTACCTCAAAGAAAGTATTCAACATATAAAAGCATGAGGCTTCTATGTAGTCTTTATGTCCTTGACTCTTTCATTTCTTCTTTCTGCCTCATGGCTTTTTGATATATCTCTCACCATCCTTACTTATTTTTACCTTTGCATTAAAGGCACTGGGTATCAGAGTGTGTTTTGATTGTAAATAAACTTTATTGTTTTCATGACTTGTTTTTTTTTTCTTCAAATAACTGTTTGTGATCCCTGAAATATAAGATAATGAAATGTCCTATGAAAATTTCTTGTTGCCCTCGGTCATAAAGTAAAACAATCTTTGCCAACTTTTGTCTTTGCCTCTCTAAGGCATATGTAACCAGTCTTATATTTAACTGCAACTGCCTACTTCCTTCTGGCTTTATTCATAGCAAGAATATAAAGATTGATATGATGCAGCTTCTCCTCCCATAAGTACACTCACTTATTAGTGATTGGACAAAGACCTTACATTTAGAGTACTAATAGTTAAGTTACAGTTTGTAGACCATCTAAAAGTGATGTGATTCTTAGTATCTTGTACCATCATTATGCTATGCTTACTATAAAGTAGAAGGGAACCAGAGAAAACACTCTCTCTCTCTCTGTATATATGTATATATGCATACATATATACACATTCATAAATCACATATACACATCCATATATACATATATATATATATATACACATGTATATTTTTGTTTGTTTGTTTGTTTTAAGGGTTGCCATTAACAAAGAGTTTGTCACCAGAAGGCCTATGCCTAATGGTGATGAATCTGTGCTGCTTCTGCTTGTCTCATCCTCAGCAAAAAGATTTGGTCTATTACTGGGACCATTCTCAAAGCTTGTTAGGATAGAACCTGCCAGAGATGGCATTTTAATTTCATTGACTTAGAGAACCCAGAGTCACCTCCATACCATGTTGAGGAATAATTACAGGCGATTTTTCCCCCCTCAGGTCAGTAAGAAGTATCTACCTTAATCCTCAGCTAAAAAAATTAATGGACACAATGACTTTGTTGAAGTTTTAGAGTAAGAATGTAAGAAAGATCTTATATTTAGAGTGTATATAATATGAAAGATGGAAGAAAATGGAATAAACTATGTTAATTGTGAAAATATTTTAAATTATTATTATTATTTAGCAAATAAAAAATAACTATTTTGGCAGTTAGGGGAAGGAGGGAAAGTCTGCGTTTGTGATTTCATCAGTTTAGGAAGCTCCCAGTTTGAAAACCCTCTACACTGATACAGGTTAGCAAGGCATTTGTAATTTATGATCTTAGAAAGTTGTCTAGAAAATTGAAAGATTAAGATTCTTGCCTCTGGTTACATAATGAACATGTGTCAAAGACCAGACTTGAACTCAGATATTCCTGACTACAACAGTAGCTTGTTATCCACTAGATAGTCCTATCTCATGAAACAATATAATGGAAAAAACAAAGGCAACATCAGAAGAGAAGAATGTGCATGCACTATGACCATCTGAGAGAAAAAGTGAATGAGATTGGAAAAAGAATCCTGATGAGGACTTAGAAGACATAACTAAAGAATTGGTTTTGGTACTTTATGCATTGAAATTAATTATAGTTATTAAAAAAGCTTAGTTGGTTATTAATAGTTAATGTATTTTTCAAAAAACATTTCATTTTTAAAAAAATATATTCTATGCTTACCATAGCGTTGTCTTCACTATCAAAGAAACTGTCCTTTTTGAACTCTAAAAAATATGAAAAGATGAGGACAATCTTTTAAATGTAGACATTTTAGCATTGAAAGTTATGCAGCAAGGGGCGGCCAGGTAGCACAGCGAGTAAGAGCACCGGCTCCAGCTTCGGGAAGACCTGGAGATCGAATCTGGGCTTCAACACTTAGCAACCACCCAGAAACACCTGGCCGTGTAACCTTGAGCAAGTTACTTAACCCCAATTGCTTAGGGGCGGCCAGGTGGCTCAGCAAGTAAGAGCACCGGCTCCAGTGTCGGAATGACCTGGATCAAATCCGGACTCAGATACTTAGCACCACACCCAGAAATAAACTTGCTGTGTAACCTTGAGCAAGTTACTTAACTCCGATTGCTTTAAAAAAAAAAAAAAGTTATGCCGCAGCTTATTCAGCAAACTTTGTTTTCCCAAAATGATTGTATATATGTATATGTGTGTATACATATATATACCGTGTTTCCCCAATAATAAGACACTGTCTTATTAATTTTTTTGGACAGAAAAACACCAGAGGGCTTATTTTCAGGGGAGGACTTATTTTAATGAACATTGACAGCAATTTTAATAAAAAGGTAAATGTGAACAAAAAAATATACCTTTATTCAATAATGATCATGTCATCTTCTTCAACAACATCGTCTTAAGTGTCCATACCCTGAATTCCATCCTGGATGTCTTGTGCCTCCATTTCCTTCAGAAGAGGTGGACCCAATCTGTCATGTCCAGCAATATAGCTCTCTTTAAATGAATATGTCTTGTCCAGGTAACCTGCTCGTAGTGCCTTGGCGACACAGCTGTCAGTAATTTTATCCCATGACTTCTTCACCCAAGTCACGACTTCTTGCAGACAGGGCTTCACAAAGTTTCCACGCTGATTTCTTTCCATTCTATTTTCAATGTAGTCATTGACTTCCATGCGCAAATGGTCCTTGAATGGCTTCTTTATTGCAATATCAAGGGTCTGGAGATAGGCAGTCATTCCTGCAGGAATCATTACTTGATCTGTTCTTCTCTCTGCAAGGAAGTTCTTCATTTCTTTAGCGCGGTGAGTGCTGGCTGAATCCCAGACTATCAGACCTCTTTGGTTACCTCGCATAACAAGTGGCAGCATTAAATCAACCCACTTTCTTATAACGGCTTGTGTACACCAGGCTTTTTCGGTTTCAAGAATGTAAATGCCAGATACACGTTCAATCTTATCTTTCTTGCCCTTACTGATGATTAGAGGTGTGGCTTTCTTTCCATCCAAACGAATTGCCAAAACACAGGTGACCCATGCACTTTCATACCGGTAGCCAGTGGTGGGAATGTAGATTGACGTTGCACCCCTGTGATGAATTGTTGTTTGAGATCCTTGTCCCATAAACACTGCAGTTTCATCCATAGCAATCATATTGCAGGTTTGGTACTTGGAAATGTCGATCCTATCAATAAAGGACTTGGATGCAAGTGCACGTTTAATAACTTCAGCATCTTCCAGCTTAAACAGTGTTGTTGATCTTCTTAGGGACAGTTCATACCGTTGAAGGAAACCGTCCAACCAGTGTTGTGATGCTTTGAATCCTTCTGAGACCATTTCAAACTCTGGTGCCATTGAAAGGGCAAATGCTTGAATATCAGCCCTGCGCACAACCAAGGCCTTTGCTCTCCTGTCAGCAATCCATTCACCAATGAGGATCTCCAAGTCAAGATATAAGGGCTGCCGACCTGATCCAGACCTGCGCTTTTTCCCTTTTCCCTCATCCACCTGTTGATTGAGGTTATTATAATCTGCTCTCCATTTTCTGACCATTCGAAGATCCAAAAGTTTTTCTTTACAGAAAACTGCAAGATTCTTGCCATGTGACTCCTCTACAATTGCTTTCTTATACTTAACAGTATAGCTCTTCCTTTTTGTACTCATGTCTGGGGGTCAAAACAGACAGAATAATAAAATTATGACCATCAGTCCTTCTTTTCACTCCATCATGCCCCCTAAGTTCTTCTTTTTTCCTCCATCATGCCCTTTTTATCCTCCATCATGCCCCCTCACTCCCGCTTACATACCGGGTTTTTATGTTGTCCTGCCTCAGCTCTCCTCCGTGACACTGCTCTCAATGGCGCCAGCAAGCAAATCACTGGGGAAGAAC